>NC_092375.1:110387599-110677599 GCF_030028105.1 Mobula birostris | reverse complement strand
AATAGTAATAATAATAATAAAAAATAATATTGAACATGAGTTGCAGAGTCCTTGAAAATAAGTCATTGAAAATGCAGGTTGCCTGATTATGGTCAAAATCCTTCTAAGCTCTTTCTATCCATTTGCCTGACTAAATGTCTTTTAAGCATTGTACTTGTACCCACTTCTATAGATTCTTCTAGCAGCTTGTTTCATGTACCCACTACCACTCAGTTCCCTTTTAAGTCTTTCCTCTCTCAGCTTAAACCTGTGTCCTCAAGTTTTAGACCCTCCATCACTGGGAAGAAAAGATCGTGACCATCCACATTATCTACTCCCCATGATGTTATTATATGCCTCTATCTGATCACACCTCAACCTACTGCCCTCCAGGGAAAAACATACCAGCCTGTCCATCCTCTCCTTATGACACAAGCCTGCACTCAGGAAAATTCTTGTGAATCTTCTCTGCATCCTTTCCAGCTTACTGGTCTACTTTCTATGGAAGGGGGAATAAGAAATTACAGAATTCAGTAAGTGTGGCTCATCAATAACTTGCACAGTTAGAACATAGAAAATAGCACAGGAACAGGCCTTTCAGCCCACTATAATGAGCCGGACTAATTATATTAGTAATCAAATGCCCAACCAAACTACTCTCTTCTGCCTGCACAATGCCCATATCCTTGCATGTACTGTACTTTCATGTGTCTGTCTAAGAGCCTCTTGAATATCTCAATCTTATTTTACTCCACCATCATCCCTGGCAGCGCATTCCTGGGACCCACCATTCTCTGTGTAAAAGCAACTTGCCCCACACATCCCCTTTGAATTTACCCCTCTCACCTTACTTGCATGGTCTTTGGTTTTAGACTTTGATAATGACAGTAGTACTTATAATTTAGAATTAGACAGTTGTGACATAATTCTACCACACACCTCAGACTAGAGGCAATTCACATTGTGCAATTAACCTATCAACTCTGTATCTTTAGGATACATGAGGAAACAAGTACTCTGAGGAAACCCACAAGGTCACAAGGAGAATGTGCAAACTCCACACAGACATAC
Source organism: Mobula birostris (assembly GCF_030028105.1). NCBI lineage: Eukaryota > Metazoa > Chordata > Chondrichthyes > Myliobatiformes > Myliobatidae > Mobula > Mobula birostris. Next base: position 110,676,549 of record NC_092375.1, on the reverse strand, counting down.
ACAAAATGCTGGAGGAACGCGGAAGGTCAGGCATCATCTATAGAGAACAATAACCAGTTGAAGTTTTGGGCCGAGACCCTTCATCAAGTCCTAATGCCCATAATATCGACTGCTTATTCCTCAACAGAGATGCTGCCGACTTGCTGAGTTCCTCCAGCATTTTGTATGAGTTGTTTTGGATTTCTAGCATCTGTAGAGCTTCTTGTGTTTATGATCCACAGAGATATCCCTGGAGGTCAGGATCAAACCCATGTTATGGGAGCTGAGACAGCAGCTCTATCAGCTGTTCCACTGTGCCTCCTTGAGTTGTGAATAGCATGGTCTCTGCTTTTAGCTGTGATATCTCCTTTGGATTCTGTCCTTGGGTCAAAGTGCTCATCGTGGCACAATTCTGTTCCTATGTCTTGTGGTCTATATTTTGGTTAGTGCATATCTCTAAAACATCACCACTTGTATTCTAACTTGCACTTTTACGAGTCTAAGTGACCCAGACCAAGGAGCGGAGGCCCGGCCCAGAGGAGGCCTACCCACTGTGTGTGTGTGTGTGTGTGTGTGTGTGTGTGTGTGTGTGTGTGTGTGTGTGTGTGTGTTTGGGATGGTGGGAAAGGGGCTTGTTTTTGCTGATGTTGTCTTATTCTGATTTGCTGTTGTTGCTGCTGCTGAACATGGTGAGTATGTTATGTTGGCACCGGATGTGTGGTGACACTTGCGGGTTGCTCCAGCACATCCTTGGCTATATTGGTTGTTACTGCAAATGACACATTTCACTGTATGTTTCAATATTCATGTGATAAATAAATGCATCTGAATCTGTTTGATTTGTCTATTCTTTTTCTGCATGGTGATCGGCACTGACTCTTATTTTCCAATGCTTTGATTTTAAAGCTGTCGTCCTGGTTTTTGAAATTCTTCTGTGGCATTTCTTTATCTCTTCTTTGTAACGTCTACCTGCTCCACAGAACTTAAGAATCAATTTGTACCTCTCTATCGAATGTACCAAGTGTCCTACCTCAAAGTCTCTAGATATGGACATGCTATGTTGGTGGTGGAATGTATGGCAATACTTGTGGGCTTCCCCCAGCACATTATTAAGTTGCGTTGGTTGTTAATGCAAATGACAAACTTCACTGTATGTTTCAATATACATTTGATAATTAATTGAACACGGTTTGGGGTCGGCAGTCCTTCAGGGTTGTAGTTTCTTTTACAATATTGAAGGTGTTTACATGTAACACACATGGTTGTTAGAGTCACAGAATATCAGAATGTATGCACACAGTGACGTTGGAATGCTCTATTATGATGTACAATCGCAGAATTTCACCAAATAGAAGCCTACAATTTAGCCTACTCCCAAATCTCACCACGTGTTCAGTGGTCTTGAAAGTTATGGTACCTCAACTACTTAACCTTTCAAATCATAGAGTCCTTTAGAGTCATAGAGTTATATAGCATGGAAACAGGCTGTTCAGCCCATTTGGTCCATACCAACCAAGTTGCTTATCCAAGCAAGCCCCATTTGGCTCATAACCCTCTACCCAATCCATGTATCTATCCAACTGCCTTTTAAAATTTGTTATGATACCTGCCTCAACCACTTCCTCTGACAGCTCATTCCGCATACTGTATATACCACCTTCTGTTTAAAAACATTGCCCCTCAAGTTCCAATTAAAGCTCACTTTAAGCCGATGCCCTCTTGTGTTTGATTCCCCAACCCTGCAAGACTCCAACTATGCCCCTCATGGTTTTATATGCCTCTAAAAAATCACTATTCAGTCTTGTATATGGAAAGGTATTCCTCTATTTATTTTATTTCTTATTGTAACCTAGTAATTGCTTGTCTTGCACCATACTACTGCCACAAAACAAATTACATGACATAGGTCAGTGATAATAAACCTGATTGTGATCCTGATCTCGCAAAGTTCAAAGTAAATATATCTTCAAAGTACTTGTATGTCACCATATGCTACCCTGAGATTCATTTTCTTGCAGCCATTCACAGAACAAAGAAATACAGTAGAATCAATAAAAAAATACATACCAAGACTAACAAGCCACTAATGTGCAAAAGAACACAAACTGTGTAAAAACAAAGCAAAATGAGTAATAATAATATTAATAAATAAATAATATTGAGGACATTAAATTGTAGAGTCCTTGAAAGTGATTCCACAATCTCTCGCTCCACATATGATACCTGACCTGCTGAGACTTTCCATTTTCTATGCTTTATTTTATTGTATAAGATCTTCAAAATCTCACGTCCCTAATATTGCTCTGCCTACAATCATTGATCCATTGGCTTCAGGAAATCCTAATCAATGAATGGTCTTGAACACTTCGAATCTTAGTATGCTAGCACTGATGTGATTGCATTAGTCTTGCACTGTGGAAACTGGATGTTGTTTGTGACCTTTGTTGTTATTTGGCATCTATGTTGCTGTGTAGTTTTTCATTGATTCCATTGTATTTCTTTGTTCTTAGTGAATGCCTGCAAGAAAATGCATCTCATTGTAGTAAATAGTGACATATACGTACTTTGATAATAAATTTACATTGAACTTTGAAATTTTGAAGTTACCACATCAATAACAATGATGTGTTTGTGGATTTCCTATAACCCGTTGTTAAACCAATATAGTCAAGAAATTATCCAAGGGCTGGTGGGCAGTATTTTCATCTTCTGAGCCAAAAGGTTATGCATTCAAGGTCTATTGAATAGACAAACTGATATTGCACAGTGGATATCACCCACTGCAGCAGGGATATTACTACAGTTCTGGAAGGGATGTCAGTCAGATATTAAACTGAGACCCTGTCTGTTTTCTTTAAGATAAAGAACAGGGGAATTCTCCCTTGCATCCTGGCCAATCATTCTCCCTCAACCCACATCATGGGGATGCTGAGATTTAAACTGGTGGGCTTGGTGGTTGAGATTGTGGCTAGTGGAGGTGGTCAGGACTTGCAATCAGCCTCAAGAGGTTTCAATGTTTGCAAGAGCTTTCTAGTACCCTGCTGAAAACGATTGTGTATTGCATTTCCCAGAATGCACCAGAGAATATAGATCTCAAAAGTATTTCGCTAGCTGCAGAGTGCTACGGCCATCTTGAGATTATGAACAGTGCTCCATAAATGGAAGTCTTTCTTTGTGAGAGCAGGTAAATAGTTGCACTATGCTGCATCGTCGGAATGCCTCAGAATACAGTGAGTCAGTTTTGGGATGCAATGTTTTGTTTGTAATGCCACAGCCATCCCATGCCAACAACAGCCCACGTCTGGTTTCTGTTATTTTTTGGTGGTATTTACTGTAGGAGGAATATTGGCAAATGATTACAGGAAAGTGCCTGTCTTCCTTTGAACAGTGCACTGAGACCTTTAATGTCCACCTGTGCAAGCGGATGGGACCTGCACACTGAGGTTTTGTCTCTTAGAGCAAGACACAGATGATTTGATCTTCTAGGTCTGCACCATTCCTATGAGCAACGCAGCTAGTCCTGCTTCCCTGCCTTATCCCTTTGGCTCTGCAGATTCTTTCTCTTCATTTCTCAGTCCTTTTCAGACCTAAAATAAAGAACAGGAGAATTCTTCCTTGCATCCTGGCCATTTTAGACCTAAACATCTCCCTTCATACAAAAGTCTTCCTCATGCTACTTCCGAATCCAAATCAGAATCAGGTTTACTATCACTGAAATAAGTTGTGAAATTTGTTGTTCTGCTGCAGCAGAACAATGCAATACATAAAATAAATGATAAGTTATATAAGTTAAATAAATAGTGCGAAATGAAAGCAAAAAAATGAGGCGGTGTTCAGGGGTTCATCGTCTATTCAGAAATCTGATGGCAGAAGCTGTTCCTCAAAAATTGAGAGTGTGTCTTCAGGCTCCTGTACCTCCTCTTTGATGGTAGTATTATGTAGAGGGTATGTCCTGGATGTTGAGGACCCTTTTTGAAGCAGCAACTTTTGGTTCCAATTTCCATCATCCTCTTGTTCTTGAACTTTCTACCTAGTGGTTCAGTTTTTGCCCTTCTACTCCATCCATTGCTCTCATGCTTCCAAGTACAATCCATCACATCGTCTCACAACCTTCTCTGTTCCAAGAACAACCCCAGGTTCCCTAGTCTGTCTACAAAACTAACGTCCTTCATTTCTGGAATTGTTTGAGTGAATCTTTCCTGAACTTTCTCTAAAGGTTTTGCATGTTCTTATCTTACAGAGCTGGGCATCAAATTCCAGCCATGCTGAACTAATTTTTATAAAGAACCAATATGATTTCCCTGCTCTTGTGTTCTATACCTCTATTTATAAATCCCAGGATCCCCAATGTTTTTAAACCACTTTCCCAACATCCCTGCCACTTTCAACAAACTGTGTGCCTATATCCTAGATCTCTTTGTTCACACACTCCCTTTAGAATTATGTTCTTTAGTTTACATTGGCCTTCATGTTCTTCCTACCAAAATGTAATACTTTTGAAAGAAAACATCATTGTATTTATACATTCCAAGATGATTTACAGTTAGTGGGGAATTTGATTAATGTGACAATGTAGGAAACACATTAAGCAATTTGTGATTTGCATGTTTCCATCTAGACATTTGATAATAATTAGAACATAGAACATAGAACATTACAGCACAGTAGAGGCCCTTTGGCCCACGTTACTGTGCTGACCTTTTAACTTTCTCTAAGACAATCTAACCCTTCCCTCCTACACAGCCCTCTATTTTTTTGTCATCCATGTGTCTATCTTACATGTCTCTGACATGTCCCTAGTATATCTGCCTCCACCACCACCTGTGCAGGGTGTTCCACATATCCACCACTCTCTCTATAGATAATCTCTCATTTATAATCTGGAATATAAATAGAAAAGATGCAAAAAAGATCCATAACAGTGTTACTGGGATTGGAGGATATGATTTCTAATAATAGGCTATGACATTTTTCCCCTGGAGAGTAGTAGGCTAAGGGTACCATTATCCAAGTTCAAAGTAAATTTATCATCAAAGTACTTAGATGTCACCATTTACGACCCTGAGATTCATTTTCTTGCAGGTGTTCACAATAGAACAAAGAAATACAATAGAATCAATGAAAAACTACAGACAAGTAAATACAAAAAATAATGATAAATAAATATGTAAATAAATGTTACTGAGAACATGAGTTGTAGCATCCTTGATAGTAAGTCCATTATAGAGATATGTGAATTTATGAAGGGTAAAAGAAGGTGAGAGGGGAGAAAATTGAAGGGGATGTGGGGGGCAACATTTTTCACCCAGAGGCTAGTGGTTATATGTAATAAGTGGCCATATGGCCAGAGGAGCTGATAAAGATGGATTGGTGAAAGAGATATAGGGCTGGAGAAGGGGTGGTTTGTTAGGAGAGGACAGCCGGCTGTGGGAGAAAGCAAAGGGGGAGGAGAACCAGAGGGAGGCGATGGGCAGGCAAGGAGACAAAGTGAGAGAGGGAAAGGGGATAAAGAATGGTGAAGGAGAGGTGAGAGTCATTACCAGAAGTTTGAGAAATCGATGTTCATGCCATCAGGTTGGAGGCCACCCAGATGGAATATAAGGTGTTGTTCCTCCAACCTGAGTGTGGCCTCATCACACAAAATTCTGTAGGAACTCAGCAGGCTGAAGTGTCTTGGCCTGGAACATTGACTGTAGTTTTTTCCATAGATGCTGCCTGGCCTGCTGAGTTCCTCCAGCATTTTGCGTGTGTTGCTTGAATTTCCAGCATCTGCAGATTTTCTCTTGTTTGTGGCCTGATCATGCCAGTGAAGGAGGCCATGGATAGACATATCGGAATGGGAATGGAAAGTGGAATTAAAATGGGTGGCCACTGGGAGATCCCAGTTTTTCTGGTGGACGGAGCATAGGTGCTCGGTGAAGGGATCTCCCAGTCTATACCGGGCCTTACCGATATACAGGAGGCCACACTGGGAGCACCGAACACAGTATATGACCCCAACAGACTCACAGGTGAAGTATCGTCTCACTTGGAAGGACTTTTTGGGCCCTGAATGGTAATGAGAGAGGAGATGTAGGGGCAGGTGTAGCACTGTTCACTTGCAAGGATAAGTGCCAGGAGGAATCAGTGAGGAAGGACGAATGGACAAGGGAATCGTGTAGGGAGCAGAAAGTGGGGGGGGGGTGTGGGAGGGAGAGGGAAAGATGTGCTTGGTGATGGGATCCCATTGGAGGTAGCAGATATTGCATGTTGCAGAGAATTATGTGCTGGACGCGAAGGTGAGGAGAAGAGGAATCCTATCCCTGGTAGGGTGGCGAGAGGATGGGTTGAGAACAAATGTGCATGGAACGGAAGAGATGTGGTTGAGGGCAGTGCTGATAGGAATGACGTATTTGCAAGTAACAGGGTGGGAGGAGGTATGGTCCAGGTAGCTCTGAGAGTCCATGGGTTTGTAATAGACATCAGTAGATAAGCTGTCTCCAGAAGCCAGGTGGGTATGGGAGGGGAATGAAGTAAGAAACTGGGAGCTGGAAAAGGTAAAGGGCTGGAGAAGAAGGAATCTGATAGGAGAGGAGAATGGGCCATTGGAGAAAGGGAAGGAGGAGGGGCACTGGAGGAGGTGATAGGCAAGTGAGGAGAAAAGGTAAGAGGCCAGAGTGGGAAATTGAAGGTGGAGGGTGAAAAATTACCAGAAGTTGGAGAAATTGATGTTTGTGGCATTGATGAACATGCCAAGATGTTCTGTCTTGGAGGCTACCTAGGCAGAATATCAGGTGTTGCTCCTCCAACCTAAGAATGCCCTCATCATGGCAGAAGAGGAGGTATGGACCAGAATGTCAGAACAGGGATGGGTACCACTGTAGTGTAGAGGTTAGCACGACACTGTTACAGCTCAAGGTGTTGGAGTTTGGAGTTCAATCCTGGTGTACTCTGTACGAGTCTCTGTGCATCCTTCCCATGCAATGCATAGGTTCGCCCCAGATACTCCAGTTTCCTCCCACAGACTGAAGAGGCACTAGATAGGTTAACTGGTCATTGTAAATTGTCCCATGATTAGGTTAGGGTTAAACTGGGGTTGTTAGAAGTTGCTAGGGCAGCGTGGCCTGAAGGTGCTACTCTGCACTGTATCTCTGGAAAAAATAAAAATGTGGCCTCCAGGAAATCCCACATTTTTGCAGATGGAACAGAGGTGCTTGCAAAGTGGTCCCCCAATCTACATCAGATCTCACCAATATAGAGGAGGCCTCCATCGGAAGCACTGGATATAGAAGATGACTCCAAGACATACACATGTGAAGTGTTGCCTCACCTGCAAGAACTGTTTGGGGGCCCTGAATAGGGGTGAAGGAGGCAGTGAGTGGGCCGCTTACAGGGACAAGTGCCGGGGGAAGGTTAGTGGAGAGGGATGAATGGATAAGGGAATCATAGAGGGAGTGATTCCTGTGGAAAGCGGAGAATGGAGAGGAGCTAAAGATGTATGCAGTGGTAGGATACCACTGAAGATGGCGAAATTGCAGAGAATGTTTTGTTGGATGCAGAGGCTTTAAAAGACATTTGGACAGGCACATAGATAGGAAAGGTTTAGTGGGATATGGGCTAAATGCAGGCAAATGGTGCTAGCTCAGGTCAACATGCCTGAGGTGGGCTGAAAAGCCTGTTTTCGTGCTTTGTAATTTTATGACACGATGATAACTCTTAGACCAAAAAACTAGATGAAAATGGTAACATATACATACTTTGGAAATAAATTTAAGACCACAATAAGACCAAGATACAGGAGCAGAATTAGGCCATCTGCTCCAACATTCCTTCATGACTGATCCAATTTTCCTCTCGGTCCCAGTCTCCTGCATTCTCCCCATAGCCCTTCGAGCCCTAACCTATCAAGAATAATTATGAGTTCTGAAATGTTATTTTGCTGAAATTCCAGTACAAACATGTATTTATCATGAATTGCAATATTTGGGAATAGGTTGGTTCCAATTGTCACACCAATTTCAGCTATTAGACCAGAATAATTGCTTAATATTTTTTCGTGGAGTATCTTACCCAGACTCTAGTATTTTCTAGAGTCCTTCATTTTCAAAAATGAATCAACGATTTGTGACACCACCAGGAGGTGACTTTAAAATTTAGCTGCCAAACTCAACTTTACAAAAATATCTATTAAGCTGATCTTTGCATGTGCAAATCAGACTGAACTCAAATGAACATCTTTCCTAAATCAGAAATCTGTGCAAGTTAAAGAAAGCAATTCTTATGAATGTACTAAATAAAAGTGCATAGAAAATATTTGTTTGGCTGTTTGATTTTGACTTTCTTTGAGATAATGATTACTGGATCTTTTGTGTTCTCCTGGTGGGAACACAAACCCACTCCCATGTTCCCAACCACCACAACAGTACAGCACACCTTCCACTTCATTGATTCTGTTCTCAAGTGCCTGGGACAGGGACTTAAACACATAATCCTCCATATAAACCAAGACAACTTCTCACATGGGCAAGGCTGATACAGTTTAAACTAATTTGCTGGGGTGAGTTGCAAATAGAAAATGCTGCAGATATTCAGAAGAGTGGGCAACATCTATGGGGAGAAAAACAATTCATGGTTCAGATAAATAAATTTTCATTAGAATGGGGAAAAGTCAAAAATAAAATAGGCAAAATGATGGAGGATCTCAGTAAGTCAGGTAGGATCTATGGAATTCATTGCCACAGACAGCTGTGGAGGCCAAGTCACTGAATGTATTTAAAGAAGATATTGATTGGTTCTTGATTGGTAAGGGGGAATGAAGGGTTATGGGTAAAAGGAGAATGAGGTTGAAGAAAATCGGCCATGAAATGGCAGAGCAGATGCGATGGACTAAATGGCCTAATTCTGCTCCTATATCTTATAGCCTTGGGGTTTCCATCCAGGAACAAATATGTCTTCTTTTGTCTCCTCCTCTCTCACTTCTTTACAACTTAAATTATATTTAATTTTCATCTCTCATGAAGGGTTATTGACATTAAATGTTAGCTCTTTCTTTCTCCTCAGATATCTCCTGACCTGAGCATTTCCAGTATTTTCTGTTTTTATTTCATTTCTTAATTGTTCAGTCAAAAAAATAAAAATGCTATCTCTAGTGAAAATTATTGTTTTCCTCTGCTTCTAGATAAATTTCATTGGTATTACAGTGCCCAAAGACCGCTGCTATGTTCACTTTCTGGCCACTCAGCACAGGTTTGCACCTGTTTGTATTGACACTTCCAACCCACCCAAGCAGGTAAGCACCTCAGTATCAAGTCACTGCTGTATGGATAGAGGTATAATTTAAATGGAGGTCATATGAAGTTGCGTTTTTAAACATTTGATAAATAGTATATTCCAAAAGAAATGAAGTGATTAAAGACTTTGGATTCATGTTGAAAATGTAGTTGGTTTAGTCACATACTTAGCTTCCTCTGAGACTATGTCACTCTTTAAATGAATATACTATTTGCTATTTTGCTAATATGAGGGGCATGAGTTTCAGGAGATTAGAGGAAAATATATGGGGGATGTCAGAGGTAAGCTTTTGACACAGAGATCGGTGCATGTGTGGTACAAGCTGCCAGGGTTAATGGTAGAGGCAGTTATATTCGGAATATCTAAGAGACTCAGATAGGCACATGATGATAGAAAATGGAGGGCTATGTGAGAGGGAAGAGTCAAATTGATCTTAGAGTAGGTTAAAAAGTCGCCACAACACTGTGGGCCAAAGGATCTGTACTTTGCTGTGATGTTCTAAGTTCTTTGTTCTATAACCAAGGACCCTACCTATACCGGCCATTCTCTCTTCTCTTCTCTCTCTCATCAGGTAGAAAATACAAACCCACAAAACCAGGCTTAAGGACAGCTCCTGTCCCACTATTTTAAAACTATTGAATGGTTCCTGGTTTGATAAGATGGACTTCTGACTTTACAATCTACCTTGTTATGGCCTGTAGTGTTCTATGTTCTATGTTCTAGATACAAATTGTTTCCATTTTCTCATTTTCCTTTATTAATTTCCCAATTTAATTGTCAAAGGAGCCAACATTTACCCTAGCTTCTCTATTCCATTTTATTTACTACACTCATGAAGGTATTATTTTTGTTTATATTTGTTCATAGTTTACTCGTGACATCTATCTGCTTCCTATGTTCTGTATGTTTATTAAATATTGTCAAAAAGCCCTGGGTTTGATTTATGCACAATCTTCTGTTATGTCAGTGGATGCCATTTTAGGTGGCCAACATCTTAATCTAAGGAGCATTTCAAACAGCTTGGGAATTAGTGCTGTCTATAATTATGTAGTGAAAAAGTTCTGCTACTGATCTAATGACCTACAAGTCAGAAGTTTGAATGTCAGTCATACAGTACTGTACAAAAGTATATATAGCACATATATATCGCTAGGGTGCATAAGACTTTTGCACAGTACTATAGTAATTTTATGTATTGCACTGTTCTGCTACTGCTGCAAAACAATGAATTTCATAACATATGTGATTGATGATAAACCTGATTTAGATCTGGGTCTCTATTGTGGACAGAGAGTGGAAAGGGGGCCGGGAGAGAGGGGGGAGTGGGAAGCACCAGAGAGACATTCTGTAATGATCAATATGCCAATTATTTGGAATCAAATAACCTTGCCTGGTGTCTCAGGGCTGGGTGTGCCTGCACCTGTACCATCCCTTGCTCGTGGCACTTCTTCTCTGCCACTTGTCCCATACCCATCCTGCGGCGCTCCACCTTCACAATTCTCAACGTCTTTTGCGCTGCCAGAATTATAAACTTGCTGTCCACTCCATGTTGACAAATATATACTATATATGTGCCCAAGACTTTTGCACAGTACTGTATGATAAGTGAAATTAATGCACATGATAATGTAATGCAGGGAAATTAAGACCATTAGGCCATAAGACATAGAAGCAGAATTAGGCCATTGGGCCCATTGAGTCTGCTTTGACATACCAACAGCTGATTTATTATCCCTCTCAATCCTATTCTCCTGTCTTCTCCCTGTAACCTTTGATGCCCTTACTAAAAAAGAAGTCATCAACCTCCACTATATGACCAACACAAGTCATATCCCCAATGACTTGGCCTCCACAACTGTCTGTCGAAATGAATTCCACTGATTCACCACCCTCTGGCTAAGTTCATCATCTCCTCTGTTATAAAGGGTCTTCTGAGCTGTGCCTTCTGGTTCCAGACTCTTCCACTATAGGATACATCCTCTCTACATCCACTTTATCTGTGTGTGGCCTCCTTTGGTCATGGTCAACTGTGGGTACTGTGTCCCTGGTAGTCACTGGTTTGTCGAGTAGCGTTGACTGTGGCTATTGAGGCCGATCCTGGGACGGCAGGCTCTGCCATAGTTGCTGCATGTGTAGGATGTTGTGGAATTGTTGTCCTCTGTCCGCTGTGCTCTCCGTTCAGCTCTCCGCTCCTCAAACTGACTCAGAATCACTCTTTCGCCTTGCTCTAGGTATTGCAGAAGAGTACCTCGCCATTTGTTGTGATCATCTGTTGTATCCTCCCAGCACCCTGTGTTGATTTTAAGACTTTCATGTCACGCTTGCAGAGGTCCTTGAAGCGAAGCTGGGGTCTACCAATGTTCCTCTTACCTGTTGCTAGTTCTCCATAGAGGATGTCCTTTGGCAGTCTACCATCCTTCATACGACAGACGTGGCCCAGCCAGCGTGTCTGCGTTGTCTTAAAAGCGTGAACATTGTGAGAAATCCAGCGTGGAGAGGACCTCAGAGTTTGGGACTTTGTCTCTCCAGGTGATGCCAAGGATGTGGCGAAGGCTGCGCAGGTGAAAACTATTGAGTTTCCTCTCCTGCTTGAAGTAGATGGTCCAAGTCTCGCTACCATACAGGAGGGTGCTGATAACGCATGCATTGTACCCAGCAGTCTTGGTCTTTGTAGCAAATTTCGGATTCTCCCTGACCCGCAAGGAGAGCCCTGCAAGGATTGATGCTGCTTTGCCGATACGCCTATTGATTTCAGCATCGAGGGAGAGAGTGTCGCTAATGGTCGACCCCAAGTTCCGTCAGTGCTGGAAGGAAGGAGCCGTACCACAGGATATGCATGACTCCAAAATCATCACTTTGTACAAGAACATGGGTGATAGGAGCAACTGCAACAACTACAGGGGTATCTCCCTCCTGAGTATTGTCCGCAAAGTCTTTGCTCGTGTAACTCTAGCACGTCTATAAACTCTGGTAGAACAGGTCTACCCTGAGTCCCAATGTGGTTTTCGCACAGGGAAGTCAACTATTGACATGATTTTCTCATTCTGTCAACTCTAGGATAAGTGCAGGGAACAACAGAAACCCCTCTATGTCGCTTTCATCGACTTGACCAATGCTTTCAACCTTGTCAGCAGGGATGAGCTCTTTCAGATTCTCCTCAAGATCGGCTGTCCCCCGAAACTCCAGGTTATCATCAAGTCATTCAGTACAATGGCAGCTTATCAGAACCCTTCGCTATTCGTAGTGGAATCAAACAAGGATGCGTGTTGGCCCCAACATTATTCGGTATTTTCTTCTCTTTGGTACTGAAGCATGCGTTTGGGACGTCGACAGAAGGCATCTACATGCACACCAGGTCTGATGGGCGGCTGTTCAACCCTGCGCACCTGAGAGCAAGAACAAAGGTGCGAAAGATTTTAATATGGTGCATGCTCTTTGCTGATGACACTGCTATAACCTCGCACACCAAACAGCAACTACAAACTCTCATGGACCGCTTCTCTAAGGCATGCAAGGACTTCGGGCTTACCATCAGCTTAAAGAAAACAAATGTCCTTGCAGAATGTAGTGGAGACACCAGTTATTACCATCAACAATTACGAGTTCACATACTTGGGGTCGACCACTCTATCTAGCCCTTTCAATATTCAATAGGTTTCAATGAGATCCTCCCTCATTCTTCTAATCTTCAGTGAGTACAGGCCCAAAGCTATCAAATACTCCTCGTATTAACCCTTTCTTTCCTGAGATCAATGGAGATCAACAAAGTTTCTGATCATCTTTTACAAACCTCAAATGGACCATTAGAGGCATTAAGTTTAGAAAAATTGCTATCTGTCTTTAGTCTGGTCTACATCTGCCTCTGTGTGGATTGTCTGCTTGTTTCCTCCGGGGATGCAGTACTTCAGCTTTTTCTAAAATCTCCAGGAATAGATTGGTAAGTGGGTTTATTATTGTAACATGCAGTGAAGTACAGTGAAATACTTTGTTTTGCATGCCTTCCATTGTGGTAAACCATATATATAGGTTGTAACTGGGTTAGCTGTCTGGACATGCCTGGACATGCCTGGACACGCCCCTCTGCTGACTGCCCCTGTGGCTCCTCCCACAGATCCCTGAATAAAGGCGATTGTGTCACTGCTCCTCCCTCAATCCAGGACGGACACTCAGCATGGACATTGGTTCATTTACTGTTAATAAAAGCCTTTCAGTATTTACTCTACTTCCAGTCTTTTGGAGTAATTGATAGTGCATCATCCATAAGATCATTTCATCGCATCAATATACCTAGGTAGTACAAGGGACAAGCAATAACAGGTTGCAGAGTAAAGTGTTACAGTTACAGAGAAAGTGCAGTGCAGGTAGACAATAAGGTGTAAGGCCAGGGCAAGGTAGATTGTAAGGTGAAGAGTCCATCTCATCATACTAGGACCATTCAATAGACTGAAAACAGCAGGACAGAAGCTGTCCTTATGCCTGATGTTATGTGCTTTATGGTTTTTTATTTTCTACCCGATGAGAGGTAGGAGAAGAGCAACATTCCCTCTAACTTCTTTTTACAGCTGTGTGTACCAACCATTTTTCTGAGGAGGAAATTTTTACATGGCCTGAAAACTATGCAGCACTTTAATGAAAATTCCAGTAGTGTGGCAACAAAGGCTATGTGTGCAGGAAAATTTGAAGGGACAGTGGAGGAGAGGAAATGCAAGTGTGGGTAGGGGCATTGATTATAGAACATAGATCATTGCAGAACATTTATGCCCCTTCTGACCACAATCTTGTGCCAGCTTTTTAATCTACTCTGAGATCAATCTAACCCTTCCCTCCTACATAGTCCTCCATTTTTCTACCATCTTTGTGCCTATCTAAGAATTTCTTAATGCCCTTAAGATATCTACTTGTATTGGCTGCTTTACCAAGACAGTGATTAATTGTAGACAGAGTCCATGGATGGGAATTATAGGTTAGTCCCTAGCTTGTTTCTGTATCCAGGACCCAGGAGAAAATCCCTGAAGCATCAAAAAATAATTTCTTCCTCACTTTCTTAACCCATTCTTGTTTATTTTAAAGCTCTACTTGTTGGTTGGCTTGACTTGGAATTGAGGGTTAAGAGTGATGGGGAAGCTGTCTGATGATCAGGAGTTCTCCAATAAGCCATGAAAAGTTTGTTTGGTTGCCATTTTGTGTGAGAAGGCAGCCCACAATGATACATATGCTCAATAGGCCGATAAAGGGAATGTTGGGGATGGGGCAGTTTAGGATGTTATGCAGTTCAACCTGCAATACCGTTAACCAGAGCTGCAATATCCATTTTTGAAGTGGATTACAAGAGTGTAAATATGAAGTGTGTTAATCCCTTGTGTTTATAACTCAATACAGATTTACGAGCTGTATAATGGTGGTTCAGTGCGAGTGATTTATGACATCCAGCTGGATTCTCTGAAAAGCATCCAGGAGGAGAACTATAACCATCCAATCTTTCAGTGTCTGAATCCTCGTGGAGAAATCAAGGCAGGGATGACTGCTAACATTGAATGGATTTTCTCACCACTGGAGGCTAAATCCTATACGGTATGTATACATCCAGAGAAAAAAGAAAAAGACCATCACGTCCTGGAGTGTCTTTTCTTATCTCAAGGACATCCCAGAGCATGTTATAACCAAGCACTAAGCACATCTTTCCCTCTCCACCCCTCTTCGCTTTCCGTAGGGATTGGTCCCTCCGCGACTCCCTGGTCCACACGTCCCTCCCCACGGATCTCCCACCTGGCACTTATCCCTGTAAGCATAAGTGCTACACCTGTCCCTACACCTCCTCTCTTGCGAACATTCAGGGCCTCAAACAGTCCTTCCAGGTGAGGCAACACTTCACTTGTGAGTCTGTTGGGGTCATCTATTGCATCCGGTGCTCCCAGTGTGGCCTCCTCTACATCGGTGAAATCCGACGCAGTTTGCGGGACCGCTTCGTCGAGCACCTCCGCTCCATCCGCCGCAATAGACAGGACCTGCCGGTTGTCACTTCAACTCTGCTTCACATTCCCAATTGGATATGTCCATACATGGCCTCCTCTATTGCCATGATGAGGCCAAACTCAGTTTGGAGGAGCAACACCTCATATACCATCTAGGTAATCTCCGTCCCCTTGGTATGAACATAGAATTCTCCAACTTCTGGTAATTCCCTCCCCCTCCCTTCCCCTATCCCAGTTTCACTCTGTCCCCTCCCCCAGCTGCCTATCACCTCCCTCAAGGTTCTGCCTCCTTCTACTACCCATTGTGCTTTCCCCTATTCCTTCTTCACCTTTCCTGCCTATCACCTTACTGCTTCCCCTCCCCCACCCCTTTATTTATCTTTCCCCTTACTGGTTTTTCACCTGGAACCTACCAGCCTTCTCCTTCCCACCCTCCCCCCACCTTCTTTATAGGGCCTCTGCCCCTTCCCTCTTCAGTCCTGACGAAGGGTTCCGGCCTGAAATGTTGACTGATCATTTCCGTGGATGCTGCCCGACCTGCTGAGTTCCTCCAGCGTGTTGTGAATGTTGCTTTGACCCCAGCATCTGCAGAGTATTTTGTGTTTACGTTATAACCAATGAAGCACTCACGACACATCATCATTAGACCATAAGACATAGGAGCAGAATTAGGCCATTGAGTCTGTTATGCCATTCCATCATGGCTGCTTTATTATCCCTCTTAACCCCATTCTCCTAACTTCCCCCTGTTACTATTGACACCCTTACTAGTCAAGAAACTATCAACCTGTGCTTTAAATATACCCAATAACTTGGCCTCCACAGATGTCTATGGCAATGATTCCACAGATTCATCATCTTCTGCCTAAAAAAAAAATTCCTCCTCATCTCTGTCTTAAAGGGGTGCCCTTGTATTTTGAGACTGTGTCCTTTGGTCCTAGACTCCCTCACTCCAGCAAACATCGTCTTCACTTGCACTCTATCTAGGATTTTCAATATTCCATTGATTTCAATGAGATTCCCGCCTCATTATTTTATACTCCAGCAAGTACAGGTCCAAGAGCATCAAATACTCCTTCTATATTAGCGTAGAGGTATGGTACGTTATTTATACAAAGCACAGTTTTATAACCAGCAAAAATGACTAGTTAAATCTGTATGGTGATCAAGGGAAAAATAATTTTATAAAAATAAAAAAAACCCAGATACTGGAAAAAGGTTCTTTATTATTAAACACAACAGATTCTGTAGACTCTGGAATCCAGAGTAAACACATAGAAAAATACTGAGGAACTCAGCAGGTCAGGCAGCATTCATGGAGAGGAACAAACGGTTGATGTTTTGGGCCAAGAGCCTCCACCACGACTGGAACAGAAGGGAGAAGAAGCCAGAATAAGAGGGTGTGGAAAGGAGAATAAATAGTCGACATTTCAGGCCAAGACCCTTCATCAGGACTGAAAAGGAAGGAGGAAGAAGCCAGAATAAGAAGGTGGGGACAGACGATTGGTGAGACCAGGTGAGGGGGAAGGTGTTGCTGAAGAGTTTTGGCAGGAAACGTTGACTGCAGTCTTTTCCATTGATGCCGCCTGGCCTGCCTGCTGAGTTCCTCCAGCATTTTTTGTTACGTGTTGAGGGGGAAGGTGGGTGGGTGGCAAGAGGTTATGAAGAAGGTAGGTGGGGATAGGTGGAAGAGTTAAAGGGCAAGAGAAGAAAGAATCTGATAGGAGAGGACAGTGGGCCATGGGAGAAAGGGAAAGAGGAGGAAACCATCACCCTGATCTCACCTACCGCCTGCCACCTGTACTTCTTCCCTTTCTTCCATCTTTTTATGATGGCTTCCTCCCACTTCCTTTCCAGTCTTGATGAAGGGTCTCGGCCCAATGCATCAATTGTTTATTCCTCTCCATAAATGGTATCTGACTTGATGAATTCCTCCAGTATTTTGTGTGTGTTGCTTCTTTAATATTAACTTTATTTCTGTAATATTATTTCACCTATTTAAGGAGAGTTCTTTGATGAAACTCTTCTATCTGGGATTGCTTTGCTTAAAGTATTCACCATAGCTATAAGATGTGGGCACTTTGATACTTCACTGAGGAGCCCGTTAAAAGTTTGTGTTCAAGTCTCCAAGGCAGAAGGCAATACCTTTACCTCATTTTAGCTAACACTATTTTAATCAGAGATAAGAGTAATTAAGTACCAGACAACTTTGCATTTTGTACTAATGCAGCATATAAAAAGAATTTTGTTTCCATCAGCTAAAATGCAGAATGTAGAGTCATAGTGTAAAAGTATTTTTGTCAACAAATTAAAATTAGATTAAATTACCAATGCAAACTAAAACTATAAATTCTGTGTGAAAAAGCGATTAATTTTACAGAATTTAAATTAATATTATTCCTATGGGTAAAACAACACTGGTCAATAGTTGAAATTTCTGGCACCCAAAGTCTGGAATTAAACAGAGGAATAAAGTCTTGGTTGTGTTAGGTTTATTATTTTTCAGCATTTCTTGTCCCCTCATGAGTTTGGTGGGAAATGAAATACATATTCTGGCTTTTTTTTAAATAACATAAATTGAAAATCACATTCCTGGAAAATATGAATCAAAACTGACTGTGAACCATTTACAAATCCTCACCCTGGCCATGAGTGTGCGTGCTATGTGAGAAGACCGGGAATTAGGTTGCAAAAGTAATTGTGCCCTTCCCCCACCTCCTCTGGGACCTCTGGCCTGTGGCTGAATGTCTGATAAGTGCTTCTGATGTGAGGCTTGCCACAGCAGCCCATGTTTATACATTTACGACTGCATTTCCCCTCACTCAAGACCAAAACCAGAATTTGACGAATATTTTTTGAAAGCTGAACGTTGGATTGAGGCTGGAGCCGTTTTGCATTTTTTCCTAAAGTATGTAAATAAACAGAGCATGACTTGTGACTAGCAGAAAAGTCAGAAGTGAAAAGAATTATTTGAGGATGATAGCAGAGATGAAGAGTTGAATGAAAAGATGGCATATATGAGGCTTGATTTTAACCTGAGCTGCCCATGGGAATGATAAATTGATAGAATTATAGAGTATTATAACATGGAAGGAGACCCTTCAGCCCATCTGGTCCATACCAAGCAAGATGCTCCAATCAAGCTTGTCACATTCGCCAGTGTTTTATCTACAGTATAACCTAACTCTTTACAATCCATGTACCTGGCCAGCTCTCTTATAAAAGTTGTTATTGTTCTTGCTTCAACCACTTCTTCTAGTAGCTGATTCCACATTCTTACCATGCTCTGTGTAAAAATGTTCCTCTTAAATCTTTTTCCTTTTATTTCCTAATTTCTGAATCCTCAACCCTGGAAAAAAGGCTGAGTGCATTTACCTTGAATATGGCACAGGTGGCATAGCGGTTAGTGCAAACACTTTACAGCACCAGCAATCACTGATCAGGGTTCGATTGCCACTGCTCTCTGTAAAGAGATTGACCGTGTGGGTTTCCGCTGGGTGTTCTGTTTTCCTCCACATTCCAAAGAGGTACAGGTTAGCGTTGTGGGCAGGCTATGTTGACACCAGAAGTGTTGTGACACTTGTAGGCTGACCTTAGCACATCGCAAATGATGATGCAAACAACGCATTTCATTATATGTTTCGGTGTACATGTGACAAATAAAGCTAATCTTTATATTTTTTTCTTTATCTGCACAAGTACGTATATACACAGGCGCAATAAAAAACAGTTGCCTCACAGACATATAGCCAATTAACCTACCAATGTACACATAAATGTAGGGGGAAACTGGAGCACTAAGGGAAATCCACATTGACACAGGGACAGCATGCAAAGTCTACTTCGACAGCACCATAGGTCAAGATTGAAGCCATGAGGCCATAAGATATAGGAGCAGAATTAAGTCATTCAGCCCATTAAGTCTTCGGCATTCAACAGGTCAGGCAGCATCTATAGAGTAATAATCAATTGACATTTCGGGTTGAAACCCATCATCAGGACTTGGATTGAAACACAACCATTTATTCCTCTCCATAGATGCTGCCTGACCTGTTGAGTTCCTCCAGCAATTTGTGTATGTTACTCTGGATTTTTCAGCATCTGCAAAATCTCTTGTTTTCATTCTCTGGTATTTGATCTTTTCTTCTATACCTCTCATGATTTTATATAACTCAAAGAGAAACATTAGTGTGGTATGAAACTAATGACCAACAGGCAGTTAGATTAAAGCAAAGATCAAAACCTTGAAAAGGACCTTGAGATACTCTAATTAGTTCTCTTGAAGAGAAAAGAGACACCATAAGAAAAATTAATAGAGCTTTCTGAAAATCATTGAATTTTGGAGTTATACAATACAGAAGCAGGCTAGATCCATTGCCAACATTTGGCCCATATCCCTCTTAACCTTTCCATTCCATATATTGGCTTAATCTCTGTTAACTCTTGTAATTGTGCCCACCTCCAAGGCTTCCTTTTAATTAAATAATTATTTGTTATTTAAAGATTCAGTACGGAACAGGCCCTTCCAAGCCACCAAGTTGTGCAGCCCTGCAACCCACCTATTTAACCCTCGACTAATCACAGGACAACTTACAATGACCAATTGATCTACTAGCTGGTATGCCTTTGAATTGTGGGAGGAAACCTATGCACTGCATGGGGAGAACATACAAACTTCTTACAGATGACGTCGAAATTGAACTCTGAACTCTGATGCCCCGAGCTGTTCAGCTCGGTGTGAAAATCATAGCAAATGTGGTCAGAATAGGAAGAGCTGCAATCATCCCATTTACACATCACCTACTGTGACTTCAATACAGGGCAGCTAGTATGGCAACTAAGTACAGCCAGTACAGAGACCCAGGTGATGCAGCAGAGGGGCAGAAAATGTAGGGGAAGCAAAGAGTCTGCAAAAGGAATGAGACAGATTCGGAGAATGGGCAAAGAAGTAGCAGATGAAAGGCAGTGTAGGGAAGTGTCATGTACTTTGATAGAAGGAATAAAGGTGTAGACTATTTTCTAAATGGGGAGGGAGTTCTGAAATCGGAGGTGCAAAGTGAATTGGGAGTCCTGGTGCATAATTCCCTGAAGGTTAAGCTGCAGGTCGAATTGGTAGTAAGGAAGGCACGTGCAATGCTAGCATTCAGTTTGAGAGGACTAGAATGTATAAGCAACAATGTAATGTTGAGGCTTTATTAAGCATTCGTCAGACTGCACTTGGAATATTATGAGCAGTTGTGGGCCCCATATGTAAAAAAAGATGTGTTGTTGTTGAAGAGCATTCAGAGGAAGTTTATGAGAATGAACCCAGTAATGAAAGGTTAATATATGCGGAGTGTTTGATGGCTCTGAGTCTGTCCTCGCTGGAGTTTAGAAGGATGAGGGGGGAATCTCATTGCAAATTGCTGAATATTGAAAGGCCTAGATAGAGTGAAAGTAGAGACGATGTTTCCATTTATGGGTGAGTCTAGGACCAGAAGGCACAGATTCAGAATAAGAAAGACATCCCTTTAGAACAGAGATGAGGAGGAATTTCATGAGCCAGATGGTGCTAAATCTGTGGAATTCATTGCCACAGATAGAGGTGGAGACCAATTTATTGGGTATATTTAAAGCAGAAGTTGATAAGTTATTGATTAGGAAGGGTATTGAAGATTACGGTGAGACTGCAGGAGAATGGGTTGAGAGGGATAATAAATCACCCATGATAGAATGATGGAACAGATCCAATGAGCTGAATGGCCTAATTCTGCTCCTATGTCTTATGGCCTCAGGTTCAATCCTGATGACCTATGCTTCCTATGTGGGCTTTGTACGTTCTCCCTGTAGTCACATGAATTTTCCCCAGTGCTCCAGTTTCCTCCCATATTTATGTACAAATTGGTAGATTAGTTAGTTTCTTTAAATTATCCCTACTGGAAAGGTGGATGGTAAAATTCAGGAGAGTTACTGAGGATGTTGGGAGAATTAAACAATGTGATTAATGCAGGGTTCATGTAAATAGGTGTTTGGAGGTTTGAATGCTGTATCTCTCTATGACTCTATAACTAACATTTATAGAGTACCTTTATCACATGACATGGTCCAGAACATCTCACAGGATTATTATCATAGAAAATATGGCTTAAGGAAATAATAAATTTTAAGGAAATTTTTCAATTGTCAATACACGCAAAATACTGGAGGAACTCAGCAAGTCAGGCAGCAGCTAAGGAGGGGAAGAAATAGTTTGGGCCGAGACTCTTCATCAGGGTCTGACTTGTCATGTGTGTTTTGAACTAAACAGTATTCTAACAGAATATTAATACAAATTAACTACTGCAGCCCACTCTAACAGAAGGTTAAAGAAATCTTTAATCTAATATTAATCTTTGGATTAGCTTTATTTGTCATATGTACACTGAAACATTGAAACATAACAGTGAAATGCATCATTTGTGTCATTGCTTATGATGTGCTCGGGGCAGCCCACAAGTGTTGCCATGCTTCTGGAGCTAACATAGCTTGCCCACAACTTACTAACCATAACATGAATGTCCTAGGAATACGGGAGGAAACTGGAGCACCTGGCGGAAACCCACGTGGTCATGGGGAGATCATACAGACTCCTTACCGGCAGTGGTGGGAATTGGACCCTGATCTTCTAATTGCTGGCACTGTAATAGCATTACGCTAACTGCTATGTTAACATGACTCTCAGAGTTGCACGTTATCCTCCCTTTGTGAATTAGGGACTGTATATTTTGTGATTTTGTATCTCTTCTAACTAATTGTGTTTCTGGTTGCTACTGTCACAGGTGAATATCCCTATCCACATCCTGAATGGAGACTCTGCTTTGGTGACATTCACGGGTATTGGGTATGACAAGCGCATTCTGGGTGCCTGTGCTTCTTTTAATGATCCATCTTCTTACTTTGGGGCCCCAGGTGTTCAACGGGCACCAGTACTTGGGCAGGTGAGACACACACTGGATAGTGGGGGTGCGGTGGTTAACTTGTCACAGGAGTGATAATGAAGGTGTGGACTAACAATCTATATCCCCCACTGTTCAAATTCATCTATAAATCCACTGTGTGGGGGAGAGGGTTGTTGAAGCCTAGTGTCTGCAGGCCTAAATCTGGAGACCAGTTCTGGACTGTGTGTGCATTTGGATGGGAGTGAAGAATGAGGCTTGTTGTGTTCTGCTGAACATTGTGGACATGCTATGTTGTTGTTGGAATGTGTGGTGACACTTGCTAGCTGCTCCAGCACATCCTTGGGTGTGTTATTTGTTAATGCATATAATGCATTTCACTGTATGTTTTGATGTATGTGTGACAAATACATTTGGATCTTAAACTTCATCTTGGCATCCGTGGAATTTACACTCAGATAAGAATCTGAAATAGTGCTTTTTAAAATTAAAGAATAAAATTTGTTTTTATTAAGGTTGACTACCTGATTCACTAATGCCTTTCAGAGGAAATTCTCTGCCCTTCCCCTACCTGCTCGATACTGTGTTTAACTTCAAATCTAATGTGATTGATTTTCAAGTGCTTGGTGTTCCAAGCCACTCAGCTGTAGCACTCTCACTATGTAGTATAATACCAGCAGACTATCTGGCACTGAACTAGGCACCAAATTCAGACTGCAAAATTAATCAAAGTCAAGTTTATTGTCCTCTGCAGTTACTTGTATTCACAGTGCAATGAAAATCTACTTGCAGCAGCAGCACAGACACATAACATCATGAGAAAAAACATATTAAACATACATTGTACACAATTTTGACAAGAAGGAACAGAATTTGAACAAATGAACAAAGTCCATTTTAGTGCAAAGTGATCATAGTCTTGCGAAACTGTAGTGAGTAGGGCCGTGTCGGTTGGTTCAAGAAACAAATGGTTAAAGGGAAGTAGCTGTTCTTGAACCTGAGCGTTTGGAACCTCAGGTTTCTGTACCTCTGTCCCAAAGGTAGCTGTGAGAAGATGGCATGGCATGGTGGGGATCTTTGATGATGGATGTTGCCTTCTTTAGGCATTGCCACCTGTAGATACTCCTGATGTGGGGAAGTATGTATCCCTGATGTATTGGGCTGAGCCCACTGCTCTCTGCAGTTTCTTGCTTTCCTGTGCTTTCGAGTTGCCATACGGATCATGACACAAGCAGTCAGGACACTTTCAATGGTACACATGTAGAGATTGTTCAGGTATTTGTTGACAAGCCAGACCTCCTTAACTTCCTAAGAAAGTAAAGACACTGGTGTGCCTTCTTCGTAATGTCTTCAGAATCACTAGATAGTTGTCTAAATTGCTTCCTTGGGGCATTGTCCTAGGTCTCAATCGATGGTTGTTCATCAATGACTTTAGCTTCTGCAAAAGGTAAGATTTGTGGACTTTTGGTGATGATTGCACAGTATTTGATTGCAATTCTTCAGTAAATGAGTTGGTACAAAGATTTATAAATAACACCATTCACTTTAGCACTTTTCTCTGTGGCCTTTTAGCTCTTAATTGTAATTTAAATTAAATTTAAGTTTTTTTTTAATGTAGAGCTACAGCACAGTAACAGGTCCGTCTGGCCCCATGTGACCAATTAACTTACTAATGTCTTTGTATGATGGGAGGGAACAGAAGCACCTGGAAGAAAGCCACAGGAACATGGGGAGATTGTACAGGCTTCTTATAGACAGCAGCAGAATTGTAACTGGGTTGCTAACGCTGCAATAGCATTGCACTAACTGCTACACTGCTATGCTGCAAGTATTTACAGCAAGTACAAGAAAATTATGAAAAACTGTACAAACTGTGGGAATTCAACCCGGGTCACTGTGGTTGTGATAGTATTATGCTAACCGCTATGCTACCATGCCACCCCATGGTACATGATCATCAATTTCTTTTTATGGTATGGAGGGCTATAGTCTGGTTGCAGGCAGATGGGACCTAGCTGGTTTGGACTAGATGGGCTGAAGGGCCTGTTTCTGTGCTGTAGTTTTCCATGATGTTTCATGAACTTGAGTTAATTTTCAGTGTGTGTTTATATTTATAAAGAACAGTCACTGGCTAGTGTACTGGAGAATTTCTGCACCACTGTAAGCAAAAGATATTTTTAATATCTTGGAATTCCTTGTAGCTGATGTTTTTGTCAGAAGAGCGGATTTCTTTTGGAAATGTTCCTGTCTTTACAAAAAGTAGCCGCATCATCTTCCTGTGCAACATTTCTCAGACAGAAGACATCACTTACAGCTGGCATTCGACATCAGTGCACATTAATGAGGTAAACGTTCTACCAATTTGCCCAGAGTATAGGATAATCCAACTAAAATGGGGAGCAGTAAAATTTGGCTTTGTCTTTATTATATTTAATAGCTATATATTAGTAATTAGTTTATGATTGTCACATGTACCAATGTGCAATGAAAAATGTGTGTTTTGCATGCCATCCATAAAGTTCATTTCATCACATCAGTGAGGTAGAATGTAGTTGGAAAGCCACAGTAGTGTAGGAGTTGGCGTGATGCTAGACAGCTTGGCGCATCAGAATTCAGAGTTTAATTCCGCTGTCATCTGTAAGGAGTTGGTGCATCCCTCCTGTGTGTGTGTGTGTGTGTGTGTGTGTGTGTGTGTGTGTGTGTTTCCTCTAGGTGCTACAGTTTTCTCCCACAGTCCAAAGGCGTAACAGTTAGTAGGCTAATCTGTCATTCTAAATTGTCCTGTGATTGGGCCATGGTTTAAAATAGGTAGTTTGCTGGGTGATGTGGTTCATTGGGCCGGAAGGACCTGTTCTGCACTGTATCTCTTGGGGAAAAAAAAAAGTAAGGGAAAAGCAACAACAAGATGCAGAATATAGTGTTACTGTTATAGAGAAAGTGCAGTGCTCAGTGACAATGATGTGCAAGGCCATGACAAGGTACATTGTGGAGTCAAGAGTCCACCATGATAAGGGACTATTCAGTAGTCTTATAACAGAAGGATAGAAGCTGTCCTTGAGCCCGGTGGTATATGCTTTCAAGCTTTTGTATCTTTGGTCCAGTAGAAGAGAGGAGAAAAGAGAGGTGGGTGGGGACTTCCATAATGCTGGCTGCCTTACTGAGGCAACAAGGTTTAGACCTTTTCTACCTGGGCAGTGATGCTTTATTTTTCTGATAAGTGTTGTATATTGGTTGCAAAGGGCATACAATTCTGTGGTAGTTCCAGAATTATCACCCGAGCAATTATGATACAGAACATCTGAAGGGGCAAATTTTTCACACACAGCATGAATGGAACAAGCTGCCAGAGGAAGTAGTAGAGACAAGAACAATTACAGTATCCAAAAGACAGTTACAAGGATAGGAAAGGGTTTAGATGGATACAAGTCAAATGTAAGCAAATAGAACTGGCTTCGTTAGGCAACTCGGTGGGAACAGACAAGCTGGGCTGAAGGGCCTGTTTTCGGTGTTGTTTTGCTCTTGGATTCTATGACTCTAGTTGTACAACTGGCAGCCTTGGAGTGAATTATTCTGTGACTTCACAGTCTACTAATTTTTACCTGTTCTTTTAATAGGTATTGAGTATTGTTCCTATCTCTGGAATGCTTCATCCTGGGGACAGCACACATTGCATTGTCACACTGAGGGCACATAAAACTCCTTGCTTCTATGACCTGAATCTTATTTGTGAGGTAATGTTTTCTTTCATAAGAACTTGGAAACTAAGCCCCAGTCAGAGGAGTGATATGTTCAGCGTTGCCTTTTTCAGGAGTTGTACTTGATTGTTTCTGGAGTGGTCCTGGCTGTTACTGTAGATTTGAATTTCTTTCCAGAAACAGCCATCCCAGTGCCAAACTGAGGGAATGCCCCACTGTTGGCAGCGCTGACTTCTAACTGAGTTAACAAACTGGTGGTTTGTGGTTGCTAAGGTATACTTAAAAGATCTCAGACTATTGTATTGACAAAGAACAGGGGAATTCAAAGCCCAATGTCACTGAAAATTGGAATCAGAATCAGGATTATTAACACTGCATACATGTGTCATGAAATTTGTTGTTTTGTTGCAGCAGTACAGTGCAAAACTGAAAAATTACATTAGTTACAAAAACAAATAAGTCAATAGTGCAAAAAAGGAATAGTGAGATAGTGCTCATGGGCTCATGGACCATTCAGAAACCTGATGGTGGTGAGGAAGAATCTGTTCCTCAAACTTCGACTGTGTCTCTTCAGACTCCTGTACCTCTTGTCTGATGGTAGTAATGAGAAGAAGGCATGTCCTGGGTGGTGACGTTGCCGCCTTCAGGTATTGCCTTTTAAAGGTGTCTTTGATAGTGGGGAGGCTTGGCTTGTGCTTGTAATGGAGCTGGCTGAGTCTACAACCCTCTGAAGCCTCTCTTAATCCTACATATTGGAGTCTCCATATTAGGATTAACCATTCTTGACTACATTGCAAGTTGTGGCACTGTGCTATACTCAAATAGCGACAACACACAGAAAATGCTGGAGGATCTCAGCAGATCAAGCAGTGCCTATGGAGGGAAATAAACAGTCGATGTTTCTGGCTAGCCTGCAAGATTCCTTATAGCACATTTCAAAAACAAGAGAAAATGTGCAGATGCTGGAAATCCAAGCAACACACAAAATGCTGAAGGAACTCAGCAGGCCAGGCAGCATTTTTAGAAACAGTACAGTCGACGTTTCGGGCCAAAACCCACCCATCGCCTCCCTCTGGTGCTCCTCCCCGCTTTTCTTTCTTCCATGGCCTCTCTCTCTTTCACTAATCAACTTCCCAGCTTTGTATTTCATCCCTCTCCTTTCAAGTTTCACCTATCACCTTGTGTTTCTCTCTTCCCTACCCCATTTTTTATATCTACTGCTCCGCTTTTTTTCCTCCAGTCTTGCTGAAGGGTTTCTGCCTAGCCTGCTGAGTTCCTCCAACATTTTGTGTGTGCTCCTTAGTCATAGTCATAGTCATACTTTATTGATCCCAGGGGAAATTGGTTATTACAGCACTTTGTTGCCTGATCTGCTGTTCTTCCTGCATTTTGTATGTGTTGTTATGCTACACTCAAATGGCAATGCCGCAACTTGCAATGTAATAAAGAGTGATTAATCCTGGAATGGAGACTCCAATGTGCAGGATCCAGACTTCCAGGATCAGTAGTCAAATGTCACTCAAATGGCAGTCATGTTTTCTAACTTACTGCAGTGAATATAATAGTACTAAATATTGTCCATAAAGCATTTTACAACATCCTGAGGTTAAGAAAGGAGCAGTAAAATTGCCAGTCTCTCTTACTTGGTAAGTTGATGGAGAAGATCCTGAGAGGCAGGGTTTATGAACATTTGGAGAGGCATAATACGATTAGGAATAGTCAGCATGGCTTTGTCAAAGGCAGGTCGTACCTTACGAGCCTGATTGAATTTTTTGAAGATGTGACTAAACACATTGATGAAGGTAGAGCAGTAGATGTAGTGTATATAGATTTCAGCAAGGCATTTGACAAGGTACCCCATTGCAAGCTTATTGAGAAAGTAAGGAGGTATGGGATCCAAGGGGACATTGCTTTGTGGATCCAGAACTGGCTTGCCCACAGAAAGGAAAGAGTGGTTGTAGACAGGTCATATTCTGCATGGAGGGATCTGTTCTGGGACCCCTACTCTTTGTGATTTTTTATAAATGACCTGGATGAGGAAGTGGAGGCATGGGTTAGTAAATTTGCTGATGACACAAAGGTTGGGGGTGTTGTGGATAGTGTGGAGGGCTGTCAGAGGTTACAGCAGGACATTGATAGGATGCAAAACTGGGCTGAGAAGTGACAGATGGAGTTCAACCCAGGTAAGTGTGAGATGGTTAATTTTGGTAGGTCAAATGTGATGGCAGAATATAGTATTAATGGTAAGACTTTTGGCAGTGTGGAGGATCTTGGGGTCAGAGTCCATAGGACACTCAAAGCTGCTGCAGAGATTGAGTCTGCGGTTAAGAAAGCATACGGTGCATTGGCCCTCATCATTCGTGGGACTGAGTTTAAGAGCCGAGAGGTAATGTTGCAGCTATATAGGACCCTGGTCACACCCCACTTGGAGTACTGTGCTCAGTTCTGGTCGCCTCACTATAGGAGGTATGTGGAAACTATAGAAAGGGTGCAGAGGACATTTACAAGGATGTTACCTGGATTGGGGAGCATGCCTTATGAGAATAAGTTGAGTGAACTCAGCCTTTTCTCCTTAGAGCGACAGAGGATGAGAGGTGACCTAACAGAGGTGTACAAGATGATGTGTGGATAGTCAGAGGCTTTTTCTCAGGGCTGAAATGGCTAACACGAGAGGCCACAGTTTTAAGGTGCTTGGAAGTAGGTACAGAGGAGATGTCAGGGATAAGTTTTTTATGCAGGGAGTGGTGAGTGCGTGGAATGGGCTGCCAGTGATGGTGGTGGAGGCGGATGCGATGGGTCTTTTATCAGATTCCTGGACAGGTACATGGAGCTCAGAAAAATAAAGGGCTATGGGTAACCCTAGGTAATTTCTCAGGTAAGGACGTGTTCGGCCCTGCTTTGTGGGCCGAAGGGCCTGTATTTTGTTGTAGGTTTTCTATGTTTTCATGTTTCTAATACTTCTAATGTGTAGGAGATTCTCTTTGTACATAAGAAATAACATTGTTTTCTGGCATCACCCAGCTCCTCAACAACTTCCAGACCAGTATCTGATCTTGAAACACTGATGTAGTTTATTGCCATATGTGCAAATACCCGTATGCACAGTTGCAATGAAAAGTCTGCTTGCAACAGCATCACAGGCACATAACATCAGATACATAACATTCACAAAAAGAGCATCAATTAGCATAAACTATACTTGACGTAAAATGAACTGTGCAGTGCCAAGTCAATGCCTAGAGTATGTCAGTTTCTAACTGCTGCCAAGTTTGATAACTTAGATACCTCTGTAGCCAGAGGGTAGTGAATCTGTGGAATTCATTGCCATAGAGAGATGTGTTAGCCAAGTCTATTTAAAGGTATATTTAAAGCAGAGGATGATAGGTTCTTGATTAGTAAGGGAATCAATTGTTATGGGTAGAAGGCAGGAGAATGGGGTTGAGGAGCATAATAAATAAGCCATGATGGAGTGGTAGAGCTGACTCGATATGTTGAATGGCTTAATTCTGTTTCTATCTGAAACAGACGTGTGGAACACATGGACATTACATCACAGGAAGCTGTTTGTCCATACAGAATCAGATTTAAACATCTTATCACTGTCCTATGTGATGTGAAATGAGTTGTTTTTTTGGCAGTAGTACAACGTAAAGACAAAAAAATTACTATAAGTAACAAAATAAATAATGTGAATATAGAGGAATATTGAGGGAGTGAATATAAAGGAATATTGAGTCTGTTCAGAAATCTGATGGTGGAAAGGAAGAAGCTGTTTCTGAATTGGTTAGTGTGGGTGTAAAACCTTCTGTCCCTCCTTCCTGATGGTAGAAATAAGCTCATACTGGTTTCCAACCTGTTTGCCCACATTTCCTGTTTCATTAGTCAGGTCACAGAGCATAGGACTTGGGACATGATGTTGTAGTTGTATAACTTGTTGGTGAGGCTGCACTCAGATATTGTGAACAGATTTGGTTACCCTGTTATAGGGAGGATGGTTAAATTTGAGACTGCAGAGATTTACAAGGATGTTGCTAGGACTAGAGGGCCTGAATTTTAGGGAGAGATTGGCTGGGCTACGTCTTTATTCATTGGAATGTAAGATAAAAAGAGACAATCTTATAGAAATATTTAAAATTATTAGCGGATGGTAAAGGGATAGAGGTAACCAAAACTAGGGAGCATAGGTTTAGGGTGAGGAGGAAAATTTTAAAGGGATCTGAGTGGCAACTTCTTCATGCAGAGGGTGTGAGTATATGGGAGGAGCTGCAAGAGGAACTGGTTGAGGCAGGTTCAATAGTATTATTTAAGGAGCATTTAGATAAGTACATGGAGGGGAAGGGCCTGGAGGGATATGGGACAAATGCAGGAAATTGGGACTAGCTGGGTAGACAACCAGGTCAGCATGCAATCACTGGGTTGAATTGCCTGCATCTGCGCTATATTGCTCTGTAACTCGATGACTGCACATTATTTTCCCTTATGTGCCTCCTTGGTTTCCTTTTGAAAGCCCTGATTGACTCTTACTTTTTCACTCTGACAATCAATGTTTCAGATCATAACCACTCCAAAAACATTTTTTCATGTTCCATCCACGTCTATTGAAAGAGAGGAGTGGGATTAATTGGATGGGGCTTTGAAAGAGCCGATACAGACACAATGGTGGCTTCCTATGCTGCATTTTCTAGCAGTAAATTGGGCATTCTCTATTCATGGGTACTATTTTGAAAAAGTAGAGGAAACTTTGTGGGGAACGTGTGAGAATATCTGAGTGCCTCGAATGTTCCATCCATTTTTGTAAACAAATATAAAACCTGGAATATTCAGGGGGAAAAAGCCAAGGCAGTAGATTATTAGTTACATACTGGAGTAGATCTTCTACTGCTCTTGGACCAGTCTGCTCCTGCACAAACATTTAAAATTACTTTTGACCTGTCAATAAATAAAAATAATATTAAAAATAATTAATCATTTTTGAGTAGAGAAAAATAGAAGATAGATCTAACTGGCATGGTAGAACAGATACAAGAGCTGAATGATCTACTTGTGTTCCAGTCAAAGTACATTTATTATCAAAGTACATAAATGCCACCATATACTACTTCGATATTCATTTTCTTGCAGGCATTTCCAGGAAAATTAAGAAATACAATCAAATTTATGAAAAACTACACATAAATAAAGACTGACAGCCAATGTGCAAAAGAAGCCAAATTGTGCGAATAAAAAATACAAAGAACATGAGTTACAGAGTCGTAGAATATGAGTTATGTTGTAAATCTGTCAATTTGTAACTAACACACTCCTCTGTTAGGTTTATTCTAAGCGACAAGTAACACAGTACCAGAAGGAACTCCAGGAATGGGAAAAAGAAAAGGATCGCCAACAAGTGGAATTCACCATCACAGAACAGAGCCTACAGGAAAATGCAAACTTGACTTTCCAAAGACAGGTGCCTACGGACTCTCATTTGTACATTCAGTTATGTACAGGATAGACCCGTATTCACTGTTCTTCTCTAATTATCTGATGACCAGCCTTGGTAAAAGAAGGTGAAGCTACACCCAATGGGCTGTTGGGTTATGTGGACCAGGATTTTGACAAAGTGGTGTCGAAGGAACTATTTTTGTCAAGATAGTTTGTGACTTGGAGGGGAACCTGCAGATGGTGGTATTGCTGTGTGCCTGCACCCCTTCCTTTCCTAGTTTAAAGATATTGAGATGAGGGAGGTGTTTTCAAAGAAGCCTTGGTGAGTTATTGCAGTGCATCTATACCTGGTCCACTATGC
Source organism: Mobula birostris (assembly GCF_030028105.1). NCBI lineage: Eukaryota > Metazoa > Chordata > Chondrichthyes > Myliobatiformes > Myliobatidae > Mobula > Mobula birostris. The sequence goes on along the minus strand of NC_092375.1, from coordinate 110,644,934 downwards.
AGCCTTAGTGCACCTGAAAATGAATGTTAACTTTAGCACCAAACTTGGATTGTGGATGGTGGAACAGACTATTATGAGGCTGTGTTCTACTGTGGACTAAATCATATTGGCAAATAGATTCTCGACAGCATTTATCAGACATCAGGAACTAAATTAGTTGAAATTTCCTTGAACAAACTATTGGAAAGGAACCTGTCACAAATCTGGTACTGTTATTCATTGATTCTACTCTCCTTGGTATTCCCAGACATGATAATCCATAGTACTATCTTTCTGGGATGATGTAAACATCATATACACAGCATATGATTTGCAGTAAAGAGATCAAAGCATGCACTAATAATAAACGCGAGATTCTGCTGATCCAGAGTAACACACACAAAATGCTGGAAGAACTCTGCAGGTTAGGCAGCATCAATGGAGGGGAATAAACAGTCAATGTTTGGGGCCAAGACACAGGTCCTGATGAAGAGCCTCAGTCTGAATTGGCTTTATTCCCCTCCATAGACGCTGCCTGACTCACTGAGTTCCTGTGGCATTTTGTGTGTTATCAAGGATGGCATTGTTTCTGCAGTCAGTACCAATGAAAAATAAATAGTCCTCCATTCCTACCTTTGCGTGTTCCACAAAGGAAGAAGGACAAGGAGGTAGTTTATGGAACCTTGGATGATAAGAGTGGTTTTCAACTAAGCCAAAAAGAAAAAAGATGCGTATGTAAGGTTTAGGAAGCTAGTTGGACAAGACCCTTGAGGAATGGTGGTGAATCTGTGGAATTCTTTGTCACAGAAGGCTGTGGAGACCAAATCATTAGATATATTTAAAGCAGAGATTGATAGGGTCTTAATCAGTAAGTGTGTCAAGGTTACAGGGAGAAGGCAGGAGAATGGGGTGGAGAGGGATAATAAATCAGTCATGATGGAATGGCAGAACAGATTCAATGGGCCAAATGGCCAAACTCTGCTCCTATAATCTTATGTAGAAGTCGGGGTACAATTTATTGAAGAGTGGTCTGTTCACCAAGAATCAAAGACAGCATTGCTTCTGCAGTCAATACAACTGAAAGGTAAACAAACCTCCACACTTAACTTTGCATCTTCAACTAGGGAGGAAGGACACCTAAGCAGGTTAATGGAATCTTGGATGATGACAGTGATTGTCAACTTAGTCAAAAAAAAAAAGAAAGTGTGCATAAGTTTTAGGAAGCTAAATTAGAAAAGGCTGATGAGAATATAGAGATAGCATTGTGGTCTAAGGGTCTATTCCTGTTCCATCATCTGTGTTTACCGTGTGCTAATTGGCTGCTCTATTCCTACTAAACATCTTGGTGTGATATGATGTTTCCTCCTTTGACCTGGAATAGAATTCTGAAGAAATATCTCCTATGATTTTTACAAAACAACTTTAAGCAGCTTCAGTTTTTGATTGGGTGGGTCCACAGAGGGATTGCACTCTCACCTATAAATCAGGAAGTTGTGGCTTAAACCCAGCAAAAAATCTCAGCTGATGTTGCAGTGCTGTGCTGGGATTGCTACACTGTGAAAGTGTCATCTTTAAGATGAAATGATAAAGCATTGTCCAGGGAAAGATGGATGTTAAGATCCCATGAAATAATTTGAATGGATTATGAGTATTTAACCCTGGTCTCCTTCATATTATTTTTATTTTGAGAAGCAGTACAGTAACAGGGTCTTCTGTCTCAATGAGCCTATGTCATTCAATCACACCCCTGTGACTAATTAACCTACTAACCCATACGTCTTTGAATATGGGAGTAAATCAGAGCACCCAGAGGGAACCTATGGAATCACAGGGAGAAGGTACAAACTCCTTACAGACAACAGTAGAATTGAACATGGGTCAATTATAGTGTTAAGTTAACTGCTACGCCACCGAGCCATCCAATAAATTTTTTTCCTTGTTCAACATTTCTAAAATAGATTATGTATTTGAAGCATTTATTTAAAATGGGAACTTTTGAATAGCCATTTTCAAATGTGTAAATTCATTTTCATTCCTTTCTGTTTTCTGAAAGTGTTGCAGAGACCTTCAAGGAACTTCTTCTCAGAGGATGCACAAGGGTACAGATGCTAAGATTATGAAGTACAAGGTGAGAAACAAGGACAGCCTGGAATAATGGAGATAAAAGCAAAGGTGTATGTAACAAGGAAATGTTCATTGATATAAAAAGTTTGGATTCATGAAGCTCTGGTTAGACCGCACCTGGAATATTGTGTTCTGTTCTGATTGCCTCATAATCGGAATGGATAAGACCATAAGGTACAGCAGTAGAATTAAGTCATTCAGCCCATTAAATCTGCTCCACCAGTTGATCATATCTAATTTATTTTCTCTCTCAACCTCATTCTTCTGCCTCCTTGGACACCCTTATTAATCAAGAACCTATCAACCTCTGCTTTAGATTTACCCAGTGTCTTGGCTTCCACAGATTCATCACCCTCTGATTAAAGAAATTCCTCCTCAGCTTTGTTCTAAAGGGATGACCTTCTATTCTGAGGTTGTGCCGAGACTCTCTCACTATAGGAAACATCCCCTCCATGTTCACGCTATCTACGCCTTTCAATATTCAGTAGGTTTCAGTGATACAGTATCTCCCCTAACCCATTCTTCTAAAGTCTAGCAAGTACAGGCTCAGAACCATTAAATGCTCCTCATATATTAACCCTTTCATTAACAAGATCATTCTCATGAACTTCCCCTAGACCCTCTCCAATGGCAGCACATGATACGTTCTTAGTAGAAGCTTTAGAGATGGTGCAGAGAAGATTTATCAGGATGCTGCCAGTATTAGAGAACATGTCTTATGAGTAAACGTGCAGTGATCCAAGTCTCTTTGGAGCAACAGGAGATGAGAAGTGAATTGATAGAGGTGTATAATATTAAAAGAAGCATAGAAAAGGCAGATAACCAGCGCCTTTTCTAGGATTGCTGTGGCCAATACCAGAGGTCATCCATTTAAGGTGAGTGGAGGAAATTTAGGAGAAATGACAGAGGTATTTTGCACAGAGAGTGGTAAGTGCCTGGAAGCGCTGCTGGGGGTGGTGGTTGAGGCTGTAAAATAGGGATATTTAAGAGACTCTTAGATAGGTACATGAATGTAATAAAATAAAGGTTATGAGCTGAGTAGGAGGGAAAGGTTAGATTGATCGTTGAATAGGTTTATTTTGGTCAGTACAATGTTGTGGGCCAAGGGGCCCGTACTGTGCTGTGCTATTCTGTTATGTTATCTATGTTGTCTATAATTAGATATGGTTGTTGACTAAATAGTGATTAAAATTATCTGACATGCAAATTTAATTTACCATTTTGTGTGAGGTATATATGAACATACAAAATAGGAGCAGGAATAGGTCACTTGCATTTAATCCTAATTTTCTACTCAGTAAAACCATAATTGATCTGATTGTAATCTCAACTCTGCATTCTCATCTATAGCTGGTAATCATTTACTCTTACATGGAACTGTATAGCACAGGAACAGGCTCTTCAGCCAATAATGTTGTGCCGATCTAATTAACGGGCAACCTAGCTAATCTCTTCTGCCTACACAATGTCCATATCCTTACATTTCCCTCACATTCATGTGTCTATCTAAACATCTCTTAAAATTCCCTCTCCCATCACCCCAGGCAGTACATTCCAGGCACCCACCACTCTCTGTGTGTAAAAAAAAAACAAACAAACTTGCCCCTCACATCTCCTTTGAAATCACTCCCTTTCACCTTAAAGGTATTAAACATTTCAACCCTGGGAAAAAGATACTGTCTGTCTACTCTGTCTGTGCCTCTCATAATCTTATACGTCTCTATCACAGGGGTTCCCAACCTTTTTTGTGCCATGGACCCCTACCATTAGTCAAAGAATTGGTAAACCCCAGCTTGGGAACCCCTGTTCTATCAGATCTCCCTTTGGCTTCCACTACTTCAGAGAAAACAACCCAAAATTGTTCAACCTCCTTTTATAGCCCATGACATTTAATCCAGGCAGCATCCTAGTAAACCTCTTCTGCACCCTCTCTAAATCCTCAACATGCTTCCTCTAATGGGACAGCCAGAGCTATCTGCAATACTCCAGATGCGGCCTAACTACAGTTTTTTAAAGCTGCAACATTACTACTTCACTTTTGAATTCAGTGCCTCCATTAATAAAGGTAAGCATGCCATATGCCTTCTTAACCACCCTGTCTAACTGTATAGCCACTTTAAGGGAGCTATGAATTTGGACTCCATGATCCCTCTGCTCATTAACACTGTTAAGGTTCTTGTACTGCCTCTTATCAACACTATATCTAACTTGATCTTAAAATATATATTCAAAGGCTGATTCCAGCATCCTTTGAAGAAGACGATCCAAAAGATGTTACAATAAAAATTGATTCATTATATATAGGTAGTGGGGATCTGGAGATGAAACTTGCTTCATTTGCCAAAGTATCTTGTGTAAAATCAATTTCAATTTTTATTTTGGTTCCACTCTCTAACGAGTGTGCTGTATGTGATATAAGACTTCAACTTACCAGTTGAAGAGCCTGCAGAATTGAATTCTTTGGAGATTGATACCAGGCCAGGTGTAAAACCTGACGAAGGGTCTCGACCCGAAATGTTGACTGTACTACTTCTTATAGCTGCTGTCTGGCCTACTGCATTCCACCAGCATATTGTGTGTGTTGCAGGTGTTATATAAAAGCAAGGATGCTTTGCTGAGACTTTATAAAGCGTTGGTCAGACTGCCCTTGGAGTATTGTGAGCAGTTTTGTGCCCCGTTTCTAAGAAAGGATGTGCTGGCATTGGAGAGGGTTCAGAGGAGGTTCATGAGAATGATCCCAGGAATGAAAGGGTTAGTATATGAGGAATGTTTGATGGCTTTGGGCCTGTACTTGATGGGGTTCAGTAGAATAAAAGGGGATCTCATTGAAACCAATCGAATATTGAAAGGCCTACGTATAGTGGATGTGGAAAGAATCCACATCCACATCTATATTGGTGAAGTCTAGGACCAGAGGTAGCAGCCTCAGAAAACAAGGACATCCCTTTAGAACAGAGATGAGGAAGAATTTCATTAGCATGAGGCTGGTAGATCTGTGGAATTCATTGTATATATTTAAAGTGGAGGTTGATAGATTTTTGGTTAGTAAAGGGCGTCAAAGGTTATGGGGAGGCAGGAGAATGGCGTTGAGAGGGATAGTAAATCAGCCATGATTTAATGGCATAACAGTCCCGATGGGCCAACTGCTCTAATTCTGCTCCTATATTTTGTGGTCTTATGAATTAGATTTATGAGATTGAATGATTGAATATCATATTGCATTGTTTGTGAAAAGGTGAAATAAACCTTTGCTACAAAACTAATGGGATGCTTGTTGCTGAATTAAAAATAATTTGGGAAAGCCACCTTTCAACTTCTGGTATCAAGGTTTACTAAGTAATTATAATTACCACAAAATACAATAGTCATAAATGCCGAAACTTTGCTAATTTCTGGACAGACCCTCCCTCCAATTAAGGAGCCCACAGAAACATGGGAAGGTCGAAATGTGGAAAGGCAACCGCCTGGGTTATGGGAGAAACCCAAACCGCCTAAACCCTTCCTGCTTCACCTGGGAGTCACTGCCAGAGCTCACTCCATGGAGGAATTCCAAAATAATTTCCCGTACGATGTTCCTAAACACTACATCATGAGGTAGGACATCTCTGATTTGTCCTGGGGCAATGGCATTCATGTGATGTTGCTAAATTTAATTGGGTCTGTTTCTGAAGGATTTATTACAGCAGCCTTCTGTCTGGTGGCATCCGTTAGTCTCGCGAGACCATGGATCTGCGCCTGGAAAATCTTGCTTCAATCTGTGTTGGCAGAGCAGTGTCTGTTGTGGCTGTAAAGGCCCACACGGGAGTGACAGTCTCAGCTACAGCGACTGCACTTGAAGGCACTGTCTTCCAGTGTTGTCTTGGTGCTGTTTTTCCAACGAGTGCACTTTTCTTCAGCAGCAAGCCTCAGCTTCTCTTCTTTTTTTAGACCTCTGCATAGTTCTGGCCTCTAGTGAGAGTGATCACTTGCAAAGTCCTCCCACCGCTTGACGTTCATTTTCAGGGACTTCATGTCTCTCTCGCAAACATCTTTGAAATGAAGATGGGGCCGCCCTTGTGCTCTCTTGCCAGGGGCCAGTTCCCCATACAGCAGGTCTTTCGGGATCCTCCCATCTGTCATGTGGTGTACGTGGCCCAGCCAGCGGAGATGGCGTTGTTGGAGCAGGGTGAAGAGGCTGGGTATCTGGGTGCGGGCCAGGACCTCATTGTTGGTGACTCGGTCAGTCCACGATCTGTCACCATGTGTCAAATCAGAATAACTCCAACATTAGTATATTTTCACGGCACACCCTTCCAAAGGGACTGTTGGGAAACAAAATATCCTTTTGGTTGGGTGACTAGATGAAATTTGTCTGGGCATGCTCTTGTCATTTCCGATGAATTTTAACACTGAGCTCAAATATTCAAAGGAAATTGAAGTAATCCCCATGATTTTTCAAAATAGACCAGAGATTTTTCTCCTAAATTTTGCTCGGAGAATAATCATAAATTCCTTGGACTTTTAATAGATATTTATGGTTGGAATTATCATCTTATCCAAGGATGGATAAGTTTTTTTTTTAAAGGGTGTTTGGCTCGTAACCTAAAGGATTTGATTTGTTTGTCACGTATACATCGACACATCAAAACCTACAGTGAAATGTATCATTTGTGTCAAATCAAATCAGTGAGAAATGTGCTGGGAAGCCCACAAGCTTCACCATGCTTCCAGCACCAATGTAGCCAACAACTTACTTGTATGTCTTTGGATTGTGGAAGAAAAGCAGAGCACCCAGAGGAAACCCACATGGTTATGGGGGAAACACACAACTCCTTACAGACAGTGGTGGGAATTGAAACCTGACTGGTTATAGCAGGCACTGTAAAGTAATGTGCTAATCACTACACTATCTTGCCATCCTAGTGACCCTGGAAGGAGAATGAAGAAGGATGGGGCTGTACACTCTGGGGCTTAAAGGAGTAAGGGGTGATCTTAATAAGACATAAAATTCTTAATGGGGTAGATACTGAGAGTTGTTTCTCCTCCAAATGTCTGTGGACTGGTGACTTTATTGAAGGCTTGAAAACAGCAACCCAGGTAGACAAGGTGGTGAAAAAGGAATTTAGCTCACTGGACTTCATCAGTCAGGGCACTAAGTTTAGGAGTTGGGACATTATATTGCAGTTGTGTGTCATTGAAGAAACCAAACTCAAAGGTCTGTGTACAGATTTTTGTCACCCTGATACAGGTTATATATGAAACTGGAAAGAACACAGAAATAATTTACAAGGATGTTGCAAGGACTAGAGGGCCTGAGTTATAGGGGGAGGCTGGCCAGGCAAGTTTTTTTATTCCTCGGAACATAGGAGGATGAGGGGTGACTTTATAGAAATGTTAAACATTATGAGAGGCATTCATAAGGAGGATTGCGATAGTCTTTTACCTAGTGTAGAAGAGTTTAGAACAAGGGGGCATAGATTTAGGGTGAGAGGGGAAAGATTTAAAAGGGACCTGGGAGATAACTTTTTCAAACAGAGGGTAGTGAGTATATGGAATGAGCGGCCAGAAGAAGGTACAAGAGTATTGTTTAAGAAGCACTGACATAGATACAGTACATGGAGGGATGGGACATAAAATGATATGTGCTGATCACAGGAAATGGTGATGAGTTTGCTGAGCACTGCGGCCTACATGCACTGGTTTGCTGAAGGGGCTGTATCCATGCAGTATTGTTCAATTACTCTATGACTAATTTATTGGGCATTCTAGCAATCAGAAGATAATGGGTATTGAGTTGAAAAGTTGATGGAGGAGTGGTGCAGGAGCATCAGGACTAGGACTGCCAGACTGGGGAACAGCTTATTTCCACAAGCTGTGAGACTAATGAGTACTCTGTCACCACTGAGATCTCATCTCTAGGACAGTGAACAGTATAACAGTATCAACATCATGTGCTGTGCCCAGTTTGAGCTTTGACTGACATTGCCCGCACACTCCTGATTTGGGTCAAGTGGATCAGTTCATTGGTATTCATTTCCAGTTCTCTGGCTGCTGTCTTCCATCATCATTCGTCTTTTTCTTCCTCTTCCCTTCAATCTTTCCCATAATTATCGTGTATTCTAACTCCTCTTTCCTAATCATATGTCCAATGAAGTTATGTTACCTTTTCATGATCTCTTACGTTATTCCTCTTTTTGTGTTTGCTCTGTTCATGACAACATCATTAGATATTCATTTCGTCCATGATATTCTTTGCATCCTCCTCAAAAACCACATCTCTGCTGCTTCAATTCGTTTCCTCATATTACTAGATATTGTCCATCGTTCTGAGCCATATAACGTAACTGGATAAACGTAACATTTCAGTACTCTGAGGTGGAGTTGTCAGTATACTGTTTACTATACTGTTTGCAGTTTACCTGTGCTGTGCACTTCACATGCATTTTGAATTATATTTTATTAATTTATTTGTGGAAATATTTTGTTTTATGTGATATATTTCCCTCAGGATTAATGAAGTATATCTATCTATCTATATATGTACTGTTGGTGTGCTGTGGTCTGGAGGAATGTTGTTTCTTTTGATTATTATAAATGTACAGTCAGATGACAATAAATTTGAATGGTGGAGGGGGCTTAAGGGGCTATACAAATTCCTCCTGCTGCTGCTTCTTGGGTTCTACGTAACATACTGCAGTACCTAAGTTTCAAAGTTCAAAGTAAATTTATTATCAGAAGTACATATATGTCATCAGATACTACCCTGAGATTCACTCACTAAGTTTTGGGTAAAATGAAATGTTCTTCTTTGCTCCTTTCATGCTTTGTTGGCAGAAACCTCATTTCAAAGCCACTCTCAGCCATTTCACAAATTGGAAGCAGTAGGAGATCTTGGGGCAAGTGGACAAATGTCAACACTGACTCACTGAGTTCAGCTTCAAAAGAAGACCTGAGACTTACAACTGATCTGATCACAACAGTTCTGAGGTAAATGTGAACCCCCTTATCACTCAAGCTTTGCGCTGAATTTTCCATTTATTTTCACAGATCCATACAATCCCATAGCATGGAAAGAGACATTCTAAGTCCTTCTTTGTAAAAGTTCCATAGAACCCAGCACAAAAAACAGGCCATTTGACCCTTCTAGTCTGTGCTGAAACATTATTCTGTTAGTCCCATCGACCGGCATCCAGTCCATAACCCTCCAGACCTCTCCCATCCTTGTACCTATCCTATTTATTCTTAAAACTTAAGTGAGCCCGCATTTACCACGTCAGATGGCAGCTCGTTCCACACTCCCACCACTCTCTGAGGGAAGAAGTTCCCCCTAATGTTCTCCCTAAACCTTTCCCCTTTCACCCTAAAGCCATGTCCTCTCGTATTTATCTCTCCTAATCTAAGTGGAAAGAGCCTATTCACATTTACTCTGTCTATACCCCTCATATTTTTGTAAACCTCTATCAAATCTCCCCTCATTCTTCTACGCTCCAAGGAATAAAGTCCTAACCTGTTCAATCTTTCCCTGTAATTCAACTCCTGAAGACCCGGCAACATCCTAGTAAATAATCTCAGCACTCTTTCAATCTTACTGATATCCTTCCTATAGTTAGGTGACCAGAACTGTACACAATACTTCAAATTTGGCCTCACCAATGTCTTATACAACCTCCCCATAACATCCCAGCTCCTATACTCAATACTTTGATTTATGAATACCAGGATGCCAAAAGCCTTCTTTACAACCCTGTGTACCTGTGATGCCACTTTCAGGGAATTGTGTATCTGAACTCCCAGATCCCTTTGTTTCTCCGCACTCCTCAGTGCCTACCATTTACTGCGTATGTCCTACCTTGATTTGTCCTTCCAAAATACAACACCTCACACTTGTCTGCATTAAATTCCATCTGCCATTTTCTGGCCCATTTTTCCAGTTGTTCCAGATCCCTCTGCAAGCTTTGAAAGCCTTCCTCGCTGTCTACAACGCCTCCAATCTTAGTGTCATTGGCAAACTTGCTGATCTAATTCACCATATTATTATCTAGATCATTGACATAGACAACAAATAACAATGGTCCCAGCACAGATCCTTGAGGCACACCACTAGTTACAGGCCTCCAGTCTGATAAGCAATCATCCACTACCACTCTCTGTCTTCTCCCACACAACAAATTTCGAATCCAGTTTACAACCTCTCCATGGATACCTAATGTCTGAACCTTCCGAACTAACCTCCCATGTGGGACCTTGTCAAAGGCCTTACTAAAGTCCATGTAGACAACATCCACAGCCTTTCCTTTGTCTACTTTCTTGGTAACCTCCTCGAAAAACTCTACAAAATTTGTTAAACACAATCTACCACGCACAAAGCTATGCTGACTATCTTTAGTCGGCCCTTGGCTGTCCAAATACTTGTATATCCGATCTCTCAGAACACCTTCCAATAATTTACCTTCTACTGATGTCAGGCTCACTGGCCTGTAATTACCTGGTTTATTTTTGGAGACTTTTTTAAACAACGGAACAAACATGAGCTACCCTCCAATCGTCCAGCACCATACTCGTGGCTAAGAACATTCCATCTTTAAGAAATCATATTTGTGTGAGACCATAAGACACAGGAGCAGAATTAGGCCCTTCAGCCCATTGAGTCTGCCATGCCATTCCACCATGGTTGATTTATTATCCCTCTTAAACCCATTCTGCTGCTTTCTCTCCGCAACCTACGATACCCTTACTAATCAAGAATCTATCAACTTCTGCTTTAAATATGCCCTCTAGCTAAAGAGCTATCCTACATTGTAGAATGACATAGTGAGAAAAAGACATTGTGTAGGCAGAAAGGGCCAGTTTAGTAAGGCATTTAATTGCTTGTTTAATTAGTTCAGCACGACATGGTGGAGGTGAAGGGCCTGTTCCTGAGCTGTAGTGTTCTATTTTATATTTAAGGCTGACAGCTTTTTGGTTTTATTGAAGGTGTCTGTTCGAAGATGTCTTCTTTCAACATCTGCTGGTTGCTCAGACTGCTGAACCCATACCATACTTTGCACAGTTCTGGAGTGAGGAAGGTGAAGAGTTGGCCATAAAGAAAAGCAAGATTACAGAGGCAGAGACTTTGAGTGCTGAGGGTGAACAGGAACAGGAACAGGACAAAACCCAAAAGATGGGAGCTGAAGGAGAATGGAGCGTGAGGGCTCCGGAGAGTCCGAATGTCAAGCAGACCACAGGTCAGACCTGTGTTCGGATGGATGAGAAATGGCTCACAGAAGAAGGACGAGAGTCACTAAATGCCATTCGCATCGAAGAGCAGCTCGCACGAAGGCGGAACCTCAAAAGGTAGGTAATCAGAAACAAGCAAGCATTGTGGGCTGAAGGGCCAGTTCCTGTGCTGTGCTGTTCTCTGCAATCACTTCATACGTATCATCAACCAGTCTCATTGGTCAGTAAATTTCAGTTCCTGTGCTGTGCTGTTCTCTGCAATCAACTTCATACGTATCATCAACCAGTCTCACTGGAGGTGGAGAGGGTCAGTAAATTTCAGTTCCTGTGCTGTGCTGTTCTCTGCAATCACTTCATACGTATCATCAACCAGTCTCATTGGTCAGTAAATTTCAGTTCATTGGCATTACTGTATCAGGGGATCTGTCCTGGGACCAGCATGTCAGCAGCATCACAAAGAAGCCATGATAGCGCCTCTATGTTCTGAGAAGTTTGTGTAGATTTGACATGTCATCAAATCTTTGACAACTTCTATAGAAGCGCAGTGTAGAGTATCATAACTAGGGATGGAAACACCAATGCCCAAGACCAGAAAAGTCTATAGAAAGTGTTATATATAGCCCAGTCCATTACAGGAAAAGCCCTCCCCCCATTGAGCACATTTACATGGAGCATTAACGCAAGAAAATAGCATCCATCATTAAGGACTACCATTATCCAGGCAATGCCATCTCCTTGCTATTACCATTGGGAATCAGGTACAGGAGCCTTGGGTCCCACACCACCAGGGTCAAGAACAGTTATTACTCTAGACTCACTTTCAAGGGCTCTAGAACTCATGTTCTCAGTATTTATTTTTTTATTTACATAATTTGTCTTCTTTTGCGTATTGGTTGTTTGACAGTCGGTGTTTATGCACAGTTTTCCATAAATTCTATTATATTTCTTTATTTTCCTAAAATGCTTGCAAGAAAATTAATATTAAGATAGTATATGGTAACGTATACATACTTTGATAATGTTGATTCTGACTTTTACTTTGATATAAAGCTTCACTGGTAACTCACACAAAATGCTGGAGGATTGGAATTAAAATGGTTGGCCACTGAGAAATCCTGCTTGTTGCAGATGAAATAAAGGTGCTGGACAGAGCCAGTTTTAATTCCAATCCCCATTCTCATTTTTGACATGTTGGTCCATGGACTCCTGTACTGACACAATGAGGCCAGTCTCAGGCTGGAGGAGCAGCACCTTGTATTTCGTCTTTGTAGCCTCCAACCTAACAGCATGAACATCTATTTCACCAGCTTCTGCTAATTTCTCCCCCTCCACCTTTTACCATTATCCATTGTGGCTCCCCTCTTACCCCTTCTCTTCTCCTCGCCTGCCTATCACCTCCCTCTGGTGCACCATCCTCTTGCCCTTTCTCCCATGGTCCTCTCCAATCAAATTTATTCTTCTTCAGCCCTTTACCTTTACCACCTATCACCTCCCAGCTTCTCACTTCATCCCTCCTTCTCCACCCACCTACCTTCCCCCTCACATGGCTTTACCTATCAGCTTTGAACTTGTACTCCTTCCCCTTCCCCTTCCCCCGTCGTCTTATTCTGGTTTCTTTCCCCTTACTTTCCACTCTTGATGAAGAGACTCAGATCAAAACATCAACTCTTCATTGCTTTCCCTAGTTGCTGTCTGACCTGCTGAGTTCCTGTAGTATTTTGTGTGTATTTACTCTAGATTTCCATCATCTTCAGAATCTATTGTGTTTAAGCTTCACTGGTACCGGACAGTCCTTTCTTAACGCTGTAACCTCTGTCATTTTTGCAACGCATAGTCAGTACAAGATGTTGATAAGGCTGCATTTGGAATATTTTGCTTCAAGTTGCTAAGTGTGAACATCACTAATAATGTTTCCCGGTCCAACACATTGAAGTCATGACCAAGAAAGCTCATCAACACCTTTACTTCCTCAGGAGGCTAATGAAATTTGTCATGTTGCCGTCAACCCTTACCAGTTTTTATTGATGCAACATAGAAAGCATTCTGCCTGGATGCATCATGGATTGGTATGGCAATGTGTTCCAGGATTTTAACCCAGTGACAGTAAAGGAACACTGATTTCTCAGTAGTATACTGACTTGGAGGGGAAACCTACAAGCAGTGTTTCCATGTTACTATGCCCTTGTCCTCCAAGGTGCAAGGTGCTGTGGAAGAAGTTCTGGTGAGTCACCGGAGTGTATCCTGTAGATTGTATAACCTGCAGCCAGAATGTGCCTTAGACATTGTGCTCAAAAGGTTAGTGTGACGTTCTACAGAGGATGACTGAGCATGATTTTCTGACTGTGTAGATTCATTCTATCAGACGCAGACCGATTGCGTACTCTATTTTGGTGTGAGGTAAACTCGCTCTTTTTTGTCTCCATCACTTCCCAGGCTGCCCGAGTTCTGCGACCTCTTAGAGCTGATTCTGGAGAACACGCTGCAGAATATAGTGATTGAAGCCAGTCGAGGAGAGGTGGTTCTGACATCTCGACCCAGGGTGATCGCCCTGCCTCCCCCGGTCTCCAGGTAGCACCCTGAGAAGTGGGAAAAGTAGATCTGGAGAAATTGTTTATTGTCAGGGCAGGTGTTCACTCTAGATGATTTATAATATATTGTGTAAAGATTAGCTTTATTTGTTACATGTACATCGAAACATACAGTGAAATGCATCATTTGTGTCAATAACTAATTGTCTGCGGAATTGCTGGGGACAGCCTGTAAGTTATACTTCTGGCACCAACATAGTATGCCCAGAAAATACTAATTCTAACCTAGGTGTCTTTGGAATGTGGGAGGAAACCAGAGAACCCAGAGGCAACCCATGAGGTCATGGGGAGAACATACAAACTCTTTACAGACAGTGGCAGGGATTGAACCCCGATCAGGAATTGCTGGTGCTATAAAGCTTGCACTCATTATTATACCTCTGTGTCGCTCACGGAGTAGGTTAAATGGTCATCAAATGGTCAGCCAAAGGGCCTGTAGTGTGCTGAGCTATTCTATGTTTAAGAACTCCTTTCCTGTAGCCCTACATTTTTTTTCTGTCCATGTATCTATTTCATCAATAAAGAGAATATGAGAAGAGTTATCTGAGATTTTATGTCAGGAACTTCACAGTAATCCGTAGTTTTATTTGACTTTAGAACATCTTTGAGTGTACAAGGGATTTCAACAAGCAAAGAAGAACTGGATTGCAGCTTATCCAAGTAAGTGAAGTTACATCGAAAATAACGAATCTTATACAATGTGCATAATTTATATTAATGACAGCCAGGAAACATTTGACAATCATACCTGTGCTATGCTGGCTCTTTAGAAGGAGATACCTAGCCTAATCCTAGTTTTCTTCCATGGTAGGATTGTTACTGAGACACCAGAGACTGTGGATGCTGGAACATAAAGCAACAAGTAATCTGCAGCAAGAACTCATTGGGTTGACCAGCTTCTGGGGAGGGGGTGGTTGTGGTGGGGTAAAAGAATTCTGACCGTTTTAGGTCAAAAACCTGTGTCGGGACTGAGAGTGGAGAGGGGGACACACACAGAATGTAGGAGGAACTCAGAGGGTCAGGCAGCACCTATGGAGGGAAATGAACAGTCAACGATTTGGGCTGAGCCACCTTATCATGACTACTGCAATTAATGTAATAGTTCCTGTACCCCACACTGCTTCTTATTACCTGTTCCTCCAGCATTCAGATTCAGATTTATTTATTGTGTGTAAATTGAAACATAGAGTGAAATGTGTCTTTTGCATTAAGAACCAACACACTCAAGGATATGCTGGGGGCAGCTTGTAAGTGTAGCATTATGTGTGTGTTGCTCTAGATTTCCAGCATCTGCAGAGTCTCTTGCATCTCTGAGTGGAGAGGGGAATAGCCAGTGTAAAGAAAGGGTTGAGACAGGGACTGGAGATGACTGGTGGACTGACGGAGGGGAATGTTATTGGATGTCAGGCAGATTGAGCCAGGTAGAGAACAGGGGAGGGGTGGAATTCAAAGACATGATAAATGGAGGCAGACAAAAAAAAGAGGAAAATGTTAGATGGAGGGCCAGGTAGTCTTGAGGAAGCAGAGGGTCTGCAGAAGAACTCAGATAGATTAGGAAAATGGGCAAAGAAACAGCAGATAGAATACAGTGTAGAGAAAGTGTATGGTCATGCACTTTGATAGAAGGAATAAAGGCATAGATTATTTTCTAAATGAAGAATAAATTCAGAAGTCAGAGGTGCAATGGGAGTTTGGAGTCCTCGTGCAGGATTCCCTAAAGGTTAACTTGCAGGCTGAGTTGGTGGTAAGGAAGGCAAATGGAATGTTGGCTTAATTTCAGAGGATTAGAGTACAAAAGCAAGGATATAATGCTGAGGCTTTATAAAGCATTGGTCAGACTGCATTTGGAGTATTGTGAGCAGTTTTGAGCCTCTTATCTAAGTAAAGATGTGTTGGCATTGGAGTGGGTCCAAAGGAGGTGCCTGAGAATGATACTGGGAATGAAAGGGTTAATGTGTTTGGCTCTAGTCCTGTACTTACTGGAGTTTAGAAGAATGAGGGGAGATCTTATTGAAACCTGTTGAATATTGAAAGGCCCACATAATGTGGATGTGGAGAGGATGTTTCATAGTGTGCGGAGTCCAGAACCAGAAAGTACAGCCTCAGAATACAAGGATATCCCTTTAGAACAGGGATGAGAAGGAGTTCCTTTAGCCAGAGGGTGGTGAATCTGTAGAATTCATTGCCACAGACAGCTGTGGAGGTAAAGTCATTGGGTGTATTTAAAGTGGAGGTTGATAGGCTCTTGATTAGTAGGAACATGAAAGGCTACAGGGAGAAGGCAGGAGAGGTCGGTTGATAAGGATGATAAGTCAGCCAAGATGGAATGTTGGAGCAGACCTGATGGATTGAATGTTCTTATTCTGCTCCCATGTTTTGTGGTCTTATGGTCTATGGGAGGTTGAATGTGGTGGCAACTGCTGGGGAGAGATGAGTAGGAACACATCAAAGGGTACCAATCCAGGAATCTGATGAGGAAGGAAGGCGGAATTGGTTTCCATGGCTGCAGAAGGAACCAGGGGCTGATGTGGGAGGGGGGGAGAGCCGGTGTGTGAAATGAATAGGAAGTGGATGGAATCTTAAGGTGGGAGGAGTTTTATTATTGTGTCTGAGATCAATCCACTCCTATCTGCTCATGTTTCCCCTCTACTCTCTGATATTTTGCAAGTTGCTAACAACGATTTGTCTTTTTCTCTTCAGATCCTGTCTTTACTCAGCAGATATAACACAGCATTCCACAAGCAATTTGATTTATCTGCAAGATTTCAATTCACGAAGATCTGTTTAGTTTCAGATTCAGAGGTGGCACAGTAGAGTAGCAATTAGCATAACATTATTACAGCACCAGCTGTAAGATTGAGGTTACAGCTGCCACTGTCTATGAGGAGTTATGTGTTCTCCCTGTGACTGCGTGGGTTTCCTCTGGGTACTCTGGTTTATTCTCATATTTCAAAGATGTACGATTAGGGTTGGTATTTTGTGGCCATGCTATGTTGGCACTGGAAACGTGGCAACACTTGAGGGCTGATTTGATGCAAACTACACATTTTGCTGCATGTTTTGGTGAACATGTGACAAATAAAGCTAAGCTCTTGAATCTGAAATTAAACACAGATTCAGATTCAATTTATTTATCACAGGTACAGTACATTGAAACATACAGTGAAATGCGTCATTTGTATTGATAACCAACTCACCCAAAGATATGCTAGGAGCAAGTGTTGCCACACATTCTGGCACCAACATTGCAGGCCCACTATACTCATTAAAACAAATCAAGCAGCAACAGCAAAACAAATCTCTTTTCCCACCCACCCACCCCCTTACACACAGACAACTTTCAACCACAGAACAGGCAGTCTCTGGGTCTCCAGTCCTTGGCCCTGGACTCTCAAACTCACAGACATCAGGTCTCCAACTTCCAGTACCCGGCTTGGACTCACAGACTTCAGGCCTCTGACCCCCCGGACACCCTGAACCAGGGGCTTTGCTACTTTATTAAAAAGTCGTTCAAGATATATCATAAAGTTAATGCAATCTTCATGTTGCCCGATATTCTTAACTTTACCTTGGACCTGTCTGAATTTTACCTCTGTTTGAGTCCAGGACAGGATGTTGTCTCTCTGGGTAACTGAAAGATTTGCATTCCTTAACTAGGATTATTTTTTAACCTTCACTTAGTACATCACATCTACTGATGGAATGAAATACAGTAAAACTCTGGTAATTCCCTACCAGATTATTTAGAAATCCTGCGAGTTCAACATCTGGTTCACTGTGCTCTGAGTCCCTACTCTCCTTTAACATACCAGGGCTCCAGCTCACACTCCCCCTTTCAGCCACTGGGGCCCTAATTCATGGGTTGTCTTTAACTCACCAAGGACCAGGTTCCCTGTTCTCTTTAAACTCATCCGATTCAATTTCCCAAGATTCCTTAAAACTCCCCCTTTCTGTTGTTTTTCTCTCCCTCCATAGTTCTGTTTTCTACAATCTTTTAGAACCCACCTGATTTTGTTTACATTGCTGTCTACCTAACTCCCTTGAAACTTACTCTGGTCTCGTGCCTTATGCCACTTTAAACAATGGGTTCACCGGAAAACATATTGTTTTGCTATGTAATATTTTTAAAAAATGATCTTAGAAGTGTGATGTACCGTCAGTTGTAAATAATATCCAACAGTCAAGAATATGTAGAACACCAATGTCTCAAGCATGCTGGATTAGCAGAGTTCCATTCCATAATTTTCTTCCCTACACTTCAAACAGTAAAGGGATTCAACCATCCATGGATGGTAAACACAAGATGTTCTGCAGATGCTTGAAATCCAGAGTAACACTCAAAATGCTGGAGGAACCCAGCAGGTCAGGCAGCATCTATGGAGACAATTAAAGAGTGAAGGTGCTTCGGACCAGATCCCTTCATCAGGCGTCTCATCAGCGCCAGGCATAGTGAAGGTCTTGGCCCGAAATCTTGACTGTTTATTTCCCTCCACAGATGTTGCCTGACCTGCTCAGCTCCACTAGCATTTTGTGTGTGTTAAACCATGCACTAATCACTGTCTGAGACCCAATTTAATGAAGAGATTAATGAAGAATTAAAGAACAGACACGTTAACAGAACTGGAGAGCAAGTTTTTGGTGGATTGGAGGGACAATAGAGTGCAGATGCTGGAATCTGGAGCAAAATACAAACTGACCATAAGACATAGGAGCCAAGTTAGGCCACTTGGCCCATCAAGTCTGCTCTGCATCACATCCCTGTTCTCGTATTCTAGACCTCCCGAAATGAATGCTAACATTGTATTTGCCTTCCTCACCATTGACTCAATCTTCAAGTTAACCTTTAGGGTTTTCAGCACAAGGACTCCCAAGTTCCTTTGCATCTTAGATTTTTGGATTTTCTCCCTGTTTAGAAAATAGTCTGCACATTTATTTCTACTACCAACGTGCATTACCATGCATTTTCCAACATTGTATTTCATTTGCCACTTTCTTGCTCATTCTCCTAATTTTATCTAAGTCCTTCTGCAGCCTACTTATTTCCTCAATACTACCTGCCCCCCCCACTAACCTTTGTATCATCTGCAAACTTGGCAACAAAGCCATCTATTCCATCATCTAACTCATTGATATATAGCATAAAAAGAAACAGTCCCGACACAAACTGCTGTGGAACACCATTAATCTCTGGCACCCTTATTCTTATGTTCCATTTAGAATAATTAAGCCTATCCGATCTCCCCTTTTTACTACAGCCCTCCATTCCAGGCAACATCCTGGTGAATCTCCACTTCTTTCCTACAGTGTGGTGACCAGAAATGCACACAATACTCCTAAGCAATTTAACCAATGATTCGTAGAACTATAATGTGACATCCCAACTCTTATAATCGAAGACCCCAAACATCCTGGACAGTCTCTCTTCTCCCCTCTCCCATTAGGCAGCAGATACAAGAGCCTGAAAGCACATACCACCAGGCTCAAGGATAGCTTCCACCCTGCTGCTATAATGGTTCCTTAGAATGATGAGGTGAACTCTTGACCCCACAATCCACGTTGTTATGATCTTGCACTTTATCATTTACCTGCAGTGCATTTTCTTCATAGCGTTACACTTCATTGTTATATTTATTACACTTTACCCTGTACTACCTCATTGCACCTTGTAAGGAATTGATCAGCATGCAAGACAACACACACAAAATGCTGGAGGAACTATGATGGGGAATAAACAGACAAGGTTGTGTGCTGAAATCCTTCATCAGCACTGCTTGGCCTGAAATGTCAACTGTTTATTACCCTCCATAGATGTTGCTTGACCTGCTGAGTTCCACCAGTATTTTGTGTGTGTTGCTCTGGATTTCCAGCATCTGCAGAATCTCATGTTTATAGTGTTCAAAACAAGCTTTTCAATGCACTTCAGTACATGTGACAATAATAAACCAATTCCAATTCTAATGTTTCAACCTATCAAAGCAAACATACCGGGTACTTTTTTCACTAAGGTATCCATCATTATCCTTATGAGGAATGTAAGTCTTCAATGTTAATTGCAATGGCCGATCTCTGGCTAACTCCTTTTATCTGTTTCTGCCTTACATTCCATAAATCTCTGGGTTAATAAACTATACATATCAGCTTTGAAATCAGTGTTTAACTAAGCCTCAGCTTCTGTTTGTGAAAGGAGGTCCAAACTGACCCATAGAACTGTTCCCTTATCACTACTCTTTTAGACTAATATCTTTGGATATGTAGATATCTTCAGAGCTTCCACCCATCACCCAGCTTCTCATTTCATCCCCCTTCCCTTAAACGGTCTCACCTATCATCTGCCAGTTTGCACTCCTTTCCCTCCTCCCACTCCTCCCACCTTCTTATTCTGGCTTCTGCTCCCTTCCTTTCCATTCTTGATGAAGGGTCTCAACCTGAAGTGTCGTCTGTTTATTAATCTTCTTAGATGCTGCCTGACCTGCTGAGTTCCTTCAACATTTTGTATATGTTGCTCTGGATTTCCAGCATCTGCAGAATCTCTTGTGATCTCCATTGAGTGCTGTTCCAATATTACTTGTGTTTAGATCTGGTACATTGCACTTTTATTTTGCCGTCAGCTTTTTGTACCTGGAAAAGTATGCTGCAATCATGAAGCTTCAGAATTTTAGAGTATAACACGTAGATCTTTTACTTACTTAGAGAAAGAGCATGGTAGCTGACCCTTCTGGTCCAATGAGCCTGCGCCGCCCAATGACAACCTTATGACGACTTAACCTGCTAAACAGTACATCTTCAGAATGTGAGAGAAAGCAAGAGCACCTGGAGGAAACCCATATGGCCACAGGGAGAATGTTCAGTGGTGGGAATTGAACCTGGGATGTGGGCGTTGTTATATCGTTAATGCTAACCATTGTGCCGTCTGAAATAAATCAGCCATGATCAAAAGGCAGAGCAGACTCTATGGGCCAAATGGTCTATTCTGTTCCTATGACCACATGGACAGTGCCCGAGGTCTGTATTAAACCCAGGTTACTAGCGCTGTAATAGTGTTATGCTAACCACTATACTGTCCCTATTTCATGCACATCAATTTGCATTACAACATATAACCTGATATTTTAAAAGATATCCCCCATTTTCTCCTCTGTAGGAGTGGACCCACTGATGGGCTAGAGTTGACTGACACAGGGAATCTTCCAGTACCTCTGAGCACTGAATAAGGCAGTGAATGTCGGTAGGAAACTATTTATTCTACCATTGACTGCTTCATTTTCAATACCTTGCACCTTTTCCCCACCAGCATCCTTTGCCTTCAAAGACTGCTGTTGAAAATCTTTCTGCCTAATTATTTATGCTCTTAATCTCTTCTAGTTAAAATTCTTTATTTACATGGTGATCCATTCTACATTTTTAATATTCCTTCCATTGCGTTTCCAGCTTTTGATTTTCAAGATGCACTTAGGGTTCTTTCCAACATGGGGTTCACTGGTAGGATGCTGCTTAGTGTCCACAAATCCACATGATATCATTTACCAAACAGGTGGAGAGTTCTTAATTTTGCTCTTTTTTAAACTAAACATAAGTGAGAACAAATAAAACTTGAAACTTTTCTAATCACAACTTTATTTAATAAACATGGAAGTGGATGGATGCTTGACCTCACCATCTTCCTAGTTATGACACTACACCTACTGGCTACCTGCATTGCTCTTTCTCTGTAGCTGTTAAATTCTGCGTTGTTATTCTACCTTGTACTGCCCCATTTCATTGTGTAATAAATTGATCTGAACAATATGCAAAACAAGCTTTTCACTCTACCTCAGTATCTGTGACAATACAATAATAACAACATATGACGATAATACTAAGCCTCAACCTAAATGTAAGTCTTCAGACAGAGTTGCAAGCAAACTGAAAATCAGCAAAACACTTTGAAATGACTAATGGGTAAATCTTCTGCCTTGTGACCTCTAATGAGTTAATTGTGGTGAGAGATTAATAATCCAATCAGGTCTTGTAAAGTTTCTCCCTAATCCAGGAGCAGAAAAGTGTACAGAAAGTGGTGGATACAACCCAGTCCATCACAGTAAAGCCCTTCCCAGCACTGAGCACATTTACAAGGAGCGCTGCCACAAGAAAGTATCATCTATCATCAAAGTCCCCATCATCCAGGCCATGCAGTCTTCTTGCTACTACCATCTAGATGCTTGAGGTCCCACAACACTGGGTTCAGGAACAGTTATTATGCTACAACCATGAGGCTCATGAACCAGTGTAGATAACACTGAACTGATTCTATGACCCACAGACTCTCTTTCAAAGATTCTTTACAAAACTTATTCTTAGTATTTTTTTATTTGCACATTGTTTTCTTTTGCATGTTGGTTTTATTTGTCAGTATTTGTTTATGTATACCGTAGTTTTTGTATATACTATTGTATTCCTTTATTTTCCTGTAAATGCCTGCAAGGAAATAAATCTCTAGGTAGTATAGGACAACATATATGTACTTTAATAATAAATTTTACTTTGACTTTCATTTTAATCTGACTCATGTACAGGGTAAAAGGTGGTCCCATGTACGAGTTCTTGTTGACAATCGAACCTTTTTCTTACACCTTTCCATTCTTTATTATCCAGGATAACTCAGAGTGACACTTCTAAAGCTCAAGATTCAAGGGCAGCTCCTACCTCACTGCCATTCTGTTATGATCTTTCACTTTGTCTGTAGCAACTAAATGGTTCCCTAGAACGATAAAATGGACTCTTGACCTTCAAGTCTACCTGGTTATGATCCTGCACCCTATTGTTTGCCTACACTTTATGTTATGATCCTGCACCCTTTGTTTGCCTACACTTTTTCAGTAGCTGTTACACTTTGTTCTGCATTGTTGTAGTTTTGCATTGTTCTAGCTCAATCCACTGTATGAACAGTCTGCAAGACAAGCTTCTCACTGCATCTCAGTACATGTAACAATAATAAACCAATTCCACTTGGAAACAGTTGCTCATGCTTACCACAGTCACTCACAGACTCAGGGCTTCTTTACCTGTGGCTTTCTAAACAGTCTTCAATAATACTTCAATCAACTCTCTCAGCGAGCCTCTTTGACAAAGAATTTAATCGTTATTTTATTCAAACCACTCCTTTCAACAGGTAGCTACTCCAGGTAAAGTTCAACATTCCTTCAGTGAGAATACTGGGAAGGTTTTTATTCACCCGTTGTTTTTGAGGTGAAGAACGCTATTGCCAATGGTTTCCTCCAACAGCTATGTAGACTAATATCCAGTGTGCCTGGGACCTAAACTCTGCAACATAGTCCAATACTCAGCCATCTGAGGGATAACCTGATATCTTTTTGAAAGTAATCATTTGATAGTAATCTTTAGCTTTCTCTGAATTTAGTACACCAGATGTTGAAATTAATGCACAGGAGATTTCAGAGATTCAGATCGAACCAGACCTCGTCAGCCCCAAGTAAGTGAGGTTACTTTGGAAGTAAATTAGCTCTTGCATTTACAGTCTCCTATAAGATATTTATATTATTGACATAATACAATAGAAATTTTAAAAAATTACATGATCCAGAACGGTCATTGGCCCGTTCTTGTTGTGCTGGCCCTTTAAAAGCCTCTTTAAAAATTTTTTTTCCCCTTGGCAGCTAAACTGATCAACCATTCTAGTTAGCCCCCCCGCCACTCTCTTTGATCTATTATCTCCATCACTGCACTGCGCTGTAAGCACTTTAAACCACTTTTACACTATTAATCACCAAAAGCAGTGAATCCAAGTACTACTAGGAAGTAAACAAACTGTGGAATACTGGTGTCCTGGGGCAATCACAAGAACTTGAAGCTTAATCCCCTCACAACTATGGAGATGCTTATCAACTTCAGGAGAAATGTGTCTCCTCTCCACCCACTCTTCATAAACAACTCTACAGTTAGCACTGTTTCACCATTCAGGTTCCTGGGCATCATTATTTCACAGGACCTCATGTGGGAGAACCAATTCTTCTTCATTAACAAAAGTTTTGGCAGAGGATGTAATTCTTGTGGTAGTTGGTAAAATTCCATCTTCCCCAGAACATACTAGTGTAATTCTACACTGCTATCATAGAGGGCATCTTCACATCAGCCATTACTGTCTGGTTTAGTGCAGCATCCTCACACAGTATACAGAAACTACAGTGAACTGTCAGGACAGCAGTAAAGGTCATTGCCTGCAGTCTGTCGTCACTGCGGGACATGTACGCACTTTATCTGCACTTTAACCTCCAAATTTACTTTTTATATAATTCTTTATCATTGTTGAATGTTGTTTTTGTTACATGTCGTGCCCTGACACCACAGCGTATTCCTAATAAACGTAAATGTATATGGTGAATAAAGTTGATCCTTGATCCTTTATCTACAGCTAAGACCTTAGCATTAAACATGTTATACTGCCAGGCTTTCCTGAGAGTTACCTTCAAAGGTAATGGCAGATTTACAAGCTGTTCTTGTGGAACAGCCAGCAAGGTAAAGAATTTAAAAAACTGGAGGCTGTTTATCCACTGAGTGTTACGAGATTAGCATCAAAGGAAGGGGAAGTCAAGGTAACACACATAAGTCCTCATCATTGGGTCCGCAGTGGAGAGGGTTAGCAGCTTCAAGTTCCTGGGTGTCAGCATCTCTGAGGATCTGTCCTGGCCCAACATATTGATGAAGAAGGCACACCAGTGGTTATATTTCAGTGGGAGTTTGAAGAGGTTTGGTACGTCACCAAAGACTAGCACATTTCTATAGAAGTACCATGAAGAGCATTCTGACTGTGTCATCATCTGATGTGGAGACTTCAATGAACAAGATAGGAAAATGCTGCAGAGGGTTATAAACTCATCTAGCTCCACCTGGACACTAGCTTCCCCACCACTGAGGACATCTTCAAAAGGCGATACTTCAAAAAGGTGCCATCCATCATTAAGGACTCCCATCACAAAGGACGTGCCCTCTTCTCATTACTACCATTAGAGAGGAGGTGCAGGAGCCTGAATGCACACACTCAATGTATTAGAAACAGCTTCTTCCTCTCTACCTTCAGGTTTCTGAACACTCCATGAACATTACCTCACTGTTCTGTTGCCTTTGAGCATTACTTATTTATTCTTTATATTTCTTACTGTAGCTTATAATTTTCTTTTATGTATTGTGCTGTACTGCTGCCACAAAACCACAAATTTCACAACATAAGTCAGTGATAATAAACCTCCCTTCAATGATACTGTATCTGACAGGTCTCTATTGTTTAATGATAATTTATTTTTATTTTCCCCTTCTTGTTCACCAGAGTTTCGAGCGCGCATGAAATAAAGAGGCCAGCAACCCTTGACGTTTTCAAATTGCTGTCTGCATCCTACAGTGGGATCCAAAGCAAGAGTTGGCTGAATCTCAAGGAATTCAATAAAAGCCAGACCTCACTTACCTTCAGTGCAATCAGCAGCCGTACCATCTGAGTCAGATCCTTCCCCCGAGGGGTGCATTAGGACACCACTCTGCGATTTCTAGAAACTTTGGGTACAGCAATAATCTGAATCAATCCTGGATTTTTAAAATTATTTCATTGCATTGAATTTGTTTTTATTTCGGTATAGTTGTTAAAGTTGTTTACACAATTAAAATTTTCACAATGGAAAGATTAATTTAGCCGCTGTTTTAAATATCTTAGTTTGAAGTGGCACTCATTATAAAAGATGAATTCAATAACTAGGGTTTGTTAAATTTTCCATTACTTGTTATGAACGTGGGTGCCCAAACAATGTCTTTTAATGTAGAAATAAAGCAATTAAATGTGACCGCATAAATGAATGTTTATCTCAGCTTTATTTTTACTGTTTCTGCCTTCTACCTTAGTGACTTTTTTGTAATCAGAAGATGCTTTGACGAAATCTAAAGATTCCAAAAATTAATTATTTGCTAATCTGGGGTTTATCATATTTATTTCTTTAGAGATACAGCACAGAATAAGTGGGACTACAACTAGAGGTCATGGGTTAAGGGTGATAGCTGAAAAGTTTAAGGGGAACATGAGGGAAAACTTATTCATTTAGAGAGTCGTGAGTGTGGAATGAGCTGTCAGCGCAAGTGGTGCATGTGGCTTGATTTCAATGTTTAAGTGAAGTTTGAATAGGTACATGGATGGTTGGGGCATGAAGGCCTCTGGTACTGGTGCAGATCATTGGAAGTAGGCAGTTTAAATTGTTCAGCGCTGACTAATCAACCTTAACCTATGACCTCTAGTTCTAGTCTCACCCATCCTCAGTGGAAAAAGGCTGCTTGCATTTACCCTATCTACACGCCTCATAATTTTATACACCTCTATAGAATCTGTCCTCATTCTCCTACACACTAGGGAATAAACTCCTAACCTATTTAACCTCTCCATATAACACAAGTTTTCAACATTCTTGTAAATTTTCTCTGCACTCTTTCAATCTTATTGAAGCATTTCCTGTAGATACAGTAGGTGACCAAAACTGCACAGAATACTCCAAATTAGGCCTCAGCAACGTCTTATATGATTTGAACATAACATCTCAACTCCTGTACTCAATACTTTGATTTTTGAAGGAGAATGTGCCAATTTTTTTTAATGACCTGTGACGCCATTTTCAAGGGATTATGGATCTGTATTTCCAGATCCTGTTGTAATGTGAGCATTACTAAAAGTAAGTTAATACTAATTCGGATAATGGGGGGTTTTTACTTCCGTTCTTTTTATTTCCAGTGGGTTTTGTATATAGTGTGCCATGCCGTACGGGTTATGAAAGCCTCTGTATATACATAACGGTTTTGAATTTCAACATAAAGTTGTTTCTTTGGCATGAAGTTGTCGAGTGTGCCTTTTTCGAAGTAGAAGTTACTACATATTTTTGGTGACGAGGTGAACTGGTTTTGTGAACGGATCGGCACATTTTTCAAACGGGAGCTTCGCGTTTCAGATGGCGACGTTTGGAACTATCGGTGAGTTTCTGGAAGGAAACGAGGACTGGCCGGAGTATGAGGAAAGGTTAGGATACTTTTTCTGTGCTAATGGAATTACTGAGGAGGCTAAGAAGCGCTCTATTCCCCTGAGTGTGTGTGGGGTGAAGACTTACAAGCTATAATGAACTGGTCAAGCTAATGGGGAACTACTACAATCTGAAACCTTCTGTGATAGTCCAACGGTGTAAGTTTCACAGCCGTTTCAGGAAGCCAGGTCAGTCTGTGGCCAATTTCATGGCCGAGCTTCGGCAGCTATCGCAGCATTGTGATTTTGGAGCGGTGCTGGAAGACATGCTCCGTGATAGATTGGTATGCGGCATTAATAATGACAGCATACAATGCCGCCTGTTAGGGGAAACCCCACCACTGACTTTCTAGAAAGCCTTAGAGATTGCCCAAGGCATGGAGATGGCTGCTAATCATGTCAAGGATATCCAGAAAGGACATGGGGGGGTCGCAGTCGGCAGCAGTGCACCAAGTCAGGAGGGAAACTGGTAAACAGGCAAAGCGGGTGGAATATTTCCGGTGTGGAGGGACGCACTACGCAAATGATTGCAAATTCAAAGACACTGTCTGCCATGCATGTAGCAAAAAAGGACACTTAAACTAAAAAGTGCAGAAGTTCAAAGGGTAAAGTTAAGCCTGGGCAAGGGAAAGCTCAACAGGCTCAGGCAGCCACACACCAGCTAGAAGAAGCAGATGAAGAGGCAGCGTGTGCCTACAACATATTTGCAGTGGAAACAAATGAGGAACCACCTGAACCATATTATGCCACAGTCACTGTCAGGGGAAAGGACATTAAGTTTGAGATTGATTCAGGGGCTACTGCATCAGTCATTAGTGAGGAGACTGACAGGAGGACATGGGGGTCCAACCTGCCTCCCATTAGACCATCAAAGCTCAGATTTGGGACTTATACAGGGCAGCCCATACCTCATTTAGGGGTGTCATATGTGGACATCTCAGCCGGGGGTCAGAAGGCTGAAGCCAGGCTGGTGATAGCTAAGGGCAGGGGGCCCAGTCTTTTGGGTCGCGATTGGCTTCGCAAAATCCGGCTAAACTGGCGTAAAATTAAGTATGCACACACGACGGAGGACATTCTGCAGTGGTACAGTGACATATTTACAGACGAGCTAGGAACACTGAAGGGTGTGACAGTGAAACTCCACGTTGACCCTGAGGCTACACCATGTTTTTTTAAGCCCAGGTTGGTGCCCTGTGCCATGAAAGGCAAAGTCGAGGAGGAGCTGGAATGTCTACAGAGGCTGGGCGTTATTGAGCCCGTCCAGTTTTCAAGGTGGGCGGCTCCCATTGTTCCAGTTTTGAAGGCAGACAAAACAGTGAGGATATGTGGGGATTATAAACTTACGGTGAATCAGGTCCCTAAGCTGGAGGAGTACACATTTCCACGGGTGGATGACCTGTTTGCGACCCTGTCGAGGGGTAAGCTGTTCACAAAGCTGGACATGAGCCATGCTTACCAACAGCTACTGCTCGATGAGGATTCAAAGGAGTGTGTCACAATTAATACGCACAAGGGATTATTCAAGTACAATCGCCTGGTGTTTGGAGTGGCGTCCAGCCCTGCCATTTTTCAAAGGACAAACTGAGGCAAGTGTTTGCAGTCCACAGGTTGCCTGACACTCTGGTCACTGATAATGGCCCGACGTTCACCAGTCAACTGTTCAATAAGTTCATGCAGCAGAATGGCATTCGTCACATTCGGACGGCCCCTTTCCACCCAGCCTCCAATGAGCGGGCTGTTCAGACAGTGAAGGAAGGCCTGAAGTGGATGACGGGACTCTCTTAGCATTCAGCTTTCACGTCTCCTGTTTAAGTACCGCCTCACGCCACAGACTACGACTGCCCGCACTCCAGCAGAGATGCTGATGGGGTGTAGGCCCAAGTCAAGATTGGTCATGCTGCACCCAGACATGAAGGCGAAAGTGGGACAGACTACTGCGGAAGCATGTCCACCAGTGACTTTGCCAGAGGGCGAGACGCTGGCAGAGGGGTCAGGGTCCCCTGAGGAGGATGGACATTTTCACCCAGACACACAGACCCCTCTCATGCCCCCAAAACCAGATCCACCCAAAACACCCTCACCAGCGGTGCCTGCTGGGTCACTGGGGGTAGTGCGCAGATCACAGCGCACTCGTAAACCTCCTGACAGACTGAATCTTTATCAGAAGAGTTCTTATTTTTTTGTTGTTGTTGGATTGAATGTTGAATCTGTCACATTTTCCAGATGTTTTGTACTGATAAACTGTTACTGAGATACTAGTATAAGTTTTCAGGGGTATGCAAGTTAATAACACCACTGTTTTTATTTCCTAGTTTTTTACATTTGGGGATGTTGGATTTTAAAGGGGGAGAAGTGTTGTAATGTGAGCATTACTAAAAGTAAGTTAATACTAATTAGGATAATGGGGTTTTTACTTCCGGTGGGTTTTGTATATGATGTGCCTGCCATGCCGTACGGGTTGTGAAAGCCTCTGTATATACATAATGGTTTTGAAGTTTGGCATAAAGTTGTTTCTTTGGCATGAAGTTGTCAAGTGTGCCTTTTTCAAAGTAGAAGTTACTACAGATCCCTCTGTTCTACTGCACTCCTCAGTGCCCCACTGCACACTGTATTATGTCCTAACATGGTTTGTCCTCCCAATGTGCAACATCTCATAATTGTTGCATTAAATTCCATCAGCCCATTTTTCCAACTGTTTCAGATCTCACTGCAAGCTTTGATAGTCTTCTTCTCTGTCCATGCCACCCCAAGTCTTGGTGTCATCTGCAAATTTGCTGATCCAGTTAACTACATTATCATCTAGACAATTGATATAGATGACAAACCACAAAGGACCCAGCACTGATTCCTGTGGCACATCACTAGTCATGGGCCTCCAGTCAGTGAGGCAACCATCTATTACCACTCTCTGGCTTTGCTCAGGAAGCCAATGTCTAATCCAATTTGCTACCTCATCTTGAGTGCCAAACGACTGAATCTTCTTGACCAACCTCCCATGTGGGATATTGTTAAAGGCCTTACTAAAGTATATGTAGACAACATTCACTGCCTTGCTTTCATCAACATACCAGGTAACTTCCAAGAAAAACTCTATAAGATTGGTTAGACATGACTTACCACATACAAAGCCACATTGACTATCTGTAGTCAGTCCTTGTCTATCCAAATACTTTTATATCCAGTCCCTTAGAAACCCTTTTAATAACTTACCCATTGCTGAGGGTTGTGTGTCTGGAGAGCTGCGCCCTTTTGGTGCCCACTCTCTGGGTGCAGAGCTCTGAAAAAGCGATGCAACAGACTTTTAACATTGTAAATCAGCGAGTTGTTTGTTATGTCTCCCCTCTTGCTGTGAAACGGGGACATATTTTTTCCCTCATTGGGAGGGAAGGAGGGAGAGAGAGACAGACAGACAGACAGAGACGGAGACAGACAGACACACTGACACTGTGGTATGTTGCGTTACTGGGTGAACGAGTTATTTTCAGAGTACTGCAAGTCTGTGTCTTTATTGATGCTTTGCTGCACGCTTGAGTGTTCAGTGGGAGGTGCTGATGGTTTTTTGCTGGTGGGGGAGGGGGATCATTGCCTTGCTGCTGCTTGTGTGTGGGAGGGGGGAGCTGGGGGGTACTCTGGGGTTCTAAATTTTTAACTGTCATTCATTCTTTGGGGTACTTCTCTGTTTTTGTGGATGTTTGCAAAGAAAATGAATTTCAGGATGTATACTGTATACATTTCTCTGACATTAAATGTACCTATTGGAACCTATCTCCAGATGTCAGGCTCACTGGCCTATAATTTTCTGGCTTATTCTTAGAGCCTTTCTTAAACAACGGAAGAACAACATCAGCTATTCTCCAATCCTCTTGCACCTCATCAGTTGCTAAGACCATTTTAAATATATCTGCTAGGGCCCCTGCAATTGCTGCATTATCCTTCCACAGGCTCCAAGGGAACAATTTGTCAGGCCCTGGGGATTTATCTACCCTAATTTTCCTCAGGCCAGCAAACACCTCTTCCTCTGTAATCTATATAGGGTCCATAACTCACTTCAATAGACCCTGTGTCCATTTTCTAAGTAAATACAGATATAAAAAAATTCATTTAAAGCTCCCCCATCTCATATGGCTCCATGCATAAATGACCACTCTGATCTTTCTGAGGACTAATTTTGCCCCATCTGATACATCTGGAAAAGCCCTTGGGATTCTCCTTCACCTTGTCTGCTAGTTCAACCTTGTGCCTTCTTTTTTTGCCCTCATGATTTTCAACTTGAGTATTCTCTTGCATTTCTTATACCTTAAGTACCTTATTTGCTCTTTTCTGCTCTGCATCTCCTTCTTCTTCTTAACAAGTGCTTCAATATCTCTTGAAAACTAAAGTTCCCTAAACCTGTTATCCTTACCTTTTATTCCGATAGGAACATACAAACCCAGCACTCTCAAAATTTCACTTTTAAGGCCTCCCACTTAGCAAGTAGACCTTTGCCAGAAAACAACTTGTTCTAATGCACACTGGCTCCTATATTGGATACTATCAAAATTGAACTTTCTCCAGTTTAGAATCTCAACCCGAGGACCAGAACTATCCACTTCTATAATTATTTTGAAACTGATGGCACTATGATCACTAGATGCAAAGACTTCCCCTACAGAAACTTCTGTCACCTGCCCCTTCTCATTCTATAGTAGAAGATCTAATATCACACCCTCCGCAGTTTGGACCTCTATATACTGATTAAGGAAACTTTCCTGACTACATTTGACAAACTCTATCTTATCCAGTCCTTCTACAGTATGGGAGTCCCAGTCAGTATCTGAAAAGTTAAAATCGTCTTCTGTCTCATTGTTATGTAATTGCAACAGTCTGTGATTTCTCTACAAATTTGTTCCCCTAAATCCCATGGATTGTTATCATTCCCTTATTCCTCAGTTCCACCCACATAACCTCAATAGACAAGCTCTCTAGTCTGTTCTGACTGAACACTGTCATGATATTTTCCCTGACTAGTAATGCCACTTCTACCCCTTTAATTTCCCCTGCTCTATCAACTCTAAAGCAACTGAACACTGGAACATTGAGATGCCAGTCCTCCCCTCCCGCAACCAAGTTTCACTAATGTCATAATTCCATGTGCTTATCCATGCCCTACACTCATCTCGTATTCCTACAATTCTCCTTGAATTGAAATATGCACAACTCAGAACATTAGTCCCACCATGCTCAATTGTTTAATTCCTAACTTGTATGTAGGCTTAACAACATCTTTCCCCACAATCACTCCACTATCTGCTCTGGTGCTCTGGTTCCCATCTCCTGTAACTCCAGTTTACTCGCCCCACCCTCCTCAGTGCAGCTCTAGCAAGTCTTTCTGTAAGGAAATTAGTTCTCCAGTTCAGATCCCATCTGTACACGTCCCACCTTCCTTGGAAGAGAGCCCAATGATCCAAATATCTGAAGTCCTGCCTCCTGCACTATCTCCTTAAACTATATGATCTTCCTATTCTATTTCTGGAGTCACTAGCATGTGGTACAGGTAGCAGTCCTGAGATAATAACCCTGGAGGTCCTGTCCTTTAACTTAGCACTAACTCCCTGAACTCACTTTGAAGGACCTCGTCACCCTTCCTACCCATGTCATTGCTATTGACGTGGACCATGACTTCTGAATGCTCACCCTCCCACTTAAAAATGCTGTGGACTCAATCCAAAATTTCCCTGACACTGGCACCTGGGGGACAACGTACCATCCAGGAATCTTGTTCTTGTCCACAGAACCTCCTGAGTGTTCCCCTAACTAATGAATCCCCTATCACTATAGTTTGCCTCTTCTCCCTCCTTCCTTTCTGAGCCACAGAGCTAGACTCAGTGCTAGAGACCTGACCACTGTGACTTTCTTCTGCTTGGCCATCTCCTCAACAGTATCGAAAGTGGTATATCTGTTGTTGAGGGAATAGCCATGGAATACTCTGCACAGGCCCTTTCCCCTTCCTGACGGTCATGCACATTGCGTGGAAGTATCTCCATGTTTGCCCTATACCTGAATGATTTGGAGTTCATCCTCTTCCAGCTCCAATTCCTTAACATGGTCTGAAAGAAGCTGCAACTCCAAGGACTTCTTGCTGGTATAGTCGTCAGGAACATTGGCGGTCTCCCTGCCTTCACACATACCTTATACTTTATTGTTGCCAAACAATTGATACTAGAACATACAATCATCACAGCGATATTTGATTCTGTGCTTTCCGCTCCCTGGTTACAAATATTAAATATTAAAAATAGTAAAAATTGGTAAATATTAAAAATTTAAATTATAGATCATAAATAGAAAATAGAAAAATGGAAAGTAAGGTTAGTGCAAAAAAACCGAGAGACAGGTCCGGATATCTGGAGAGTACGGCCCAGATCCGGGTCAGGATCCGTTCAGCAGTCTTATCACAGCTGGAAAGAAGCTGTTCCCAAATCTGGCCGTACGAGTCTTCACGCTCCTGAGCCTTCCTGCAACAGGAGCATTCCACTATCCTGCCTGGCATCCTCACTGCTCTAATTGTGCAATAATAAAGAAAGAAAGAGAATTAAATGAAAAAAAACCTGCCTACAGCCACCACCTGTCCTCTCCTAAGCCTCTATGAGCTGAAGCCTGAACTCTCCACACTTACCTTGGCTCACTTACACAATGGCCGCTTCCAGAATGGCTGCTCTGCTTAAACCAAACTTCTTTTTATTGTACCCTTCCAAGTGCTTAATTACTCACACTCCAACATGTCCTCAGGAACTGTGTGCAGATGTCCTAACTGCTCCTGCAGTTTCTTTTGAAATCCCTCTCCTGGTACACTATCCAACATCTCCTCAGGATGTTGTGGTCATATTATGTTGACTCTGGAAGCATGGTGACACATTTTTGCAGATGTAGTGGGCCACATCTTAAATAATAAGTCAGAATACAGGACGGAAATAGAGAGTTTAATGACAAGGTCTCATGACAACAACCTTTCCCTCAAAGTCAGCAAAACAAAGAACTGGTCACTGACTTCAAAGAACAGGTGCACATGCTGCTGCCTACATCAATGGTGTTGAGATTGAGAGGGAGGAGAGCTTCAAGTTCCTAGTAGTGCACATCACCAAACCTGGTCCAACCATGTTGATGTCATGACAAGAAAGCTCACCAACACCTCTTCTTCCTAAGGGGGTGGGGGCTGAAGAAATTCAGCATGTTGATGATTCTTACCAATTTTTATCAATGCTCCATAGAAAGCATTCTCTCTGGATACATAATGGCTTGGTATGCCAACTGGTCTACATGTGACTACAAGAAATTGCAGAGAGTTGTGGACACAGCTCAGGACATCATAGAAACTAGCCTCCCCTCAGTAGATTCTGGCTTAGTAAAGCAACCAACATAACCAAAGACTCACAATGCGCTGGAGGAACTCAGCAGGTCAGTCAGCATCAGTTGAAAAGATTAGTCGACGTTTCGGGCCGAAACCCTTCGTCAGGACTGAAGGAAGAACTTTGGGGAGGGTTTGAAGAATGCTGGTAGTTGAAAAAAACAGTAATTTGAAAGACAAAGGGGTGGGGGAGGGGAAGCAGAGGGGTGATTGGCAGGAGAACAATGCGCAGTAGTAGAAGGAGGCAGAACTACGAGGGAGGTGATGTGAAATAAGGATAGAGGAAGGGAGGGGGAGGGAATTACCGGAAGTTGGAAAATTCTATGTTCATACCAAGGGGCTGGAGACTACCTAGACGGTATATGAGGTGTTGCTCCTCCAACCTGAGTTTAGCCTCATCATGGCAGTAGAGGAGGCCATGTATGGACATATCTGAATGGGAATGGGAAGCAGGGTTGAAGTGGGTGGCTACCCAGAGATCCTGTCTGTGGTGGCGGACGGAGCGGAGGTGCTCGATGAAGCGGTCCCCCAATCTGCGTCGGGTTTCACCGATGTAGAGGAGGCCGCACCGGGAGCACCGGATGCAACAGATGACCCCAACAGACTCACAAGTGAAGTGTTGCCTCACCTGGAAGGACTGTTTGGGGCCCTGAATGGTGGCAAGAGGTGCTCTTTCAAAAGGTGAGGCAACACTTCACTTGCGAATCTGTTGGGGTCATCTATTGCAACCGGTGCTCCCGGTGCAGCCTCCTCTACATCGGTGAAACCCGACGCAGATTGGGGGACCACTTCGTCGAGCACCTCCACTCTGTCCGCCACAACAGACAGGATCTCCCGGTAGCCACCCACTTCAACTCTGCTTCCCATTCAGATATGTCCATACGTGGCCTCCTCTACTGCCATGATGAGGCTAAACTCAGGTTGGAGGAGCAACACCTCATATACCGTCTAGGTATGAATATAGAATTCTCCAACTTCTGGTAATTCCCTCCCCCTCCCTTCCTCTATCCTTATTTCACATCACCTCCCTCATAGTTCCGCCTCCTTCTACTACTGCGCATTGTTCTCCTCCCAATCACTTCCCTGCTTCCCCTCCCCCACCCCTTTGACTTTCAAATTACTCTTTTTTTCAACTACCAGCATTCTTCAAACCCTCCTCAAAGTTCTTCCTTCAGTCCTGACGAAGGATTTCGGCCCGAAACGTCGACTAATCTTTTCAACTGATGCTGACTGACCTGCTGAGTTCCTCCAGCGCATTGTGAGTGTTCCTTTGACAACAGCATCTGCAGGTTATTTTGTGATAACCAAAGACTCCACACACCCCAGACATTCTCTCTTCTTCCCTCTCTTGTTGAGAAGAGATACAAGAGTCTGAAAGCATATCTCACCAGATTCAAGGATAGCTTCTATCTCACTCTTATGAGACTCATGAATGGACCTCATGTATAATAAGATGGACTCTTGGCCTCACAATCTACCTCATTATGATCTCACACTTTATCGTTTACCTGCACTGCACTCTTTTGCACTTTACTCTGCATTGTTTTTCTTTAGCTTGTTCTACCTCAATGCATTGTGTAATCATTTGATCCGTATGAACAGTATGCAAGGCAAGCTTTTCACTGTATCTGAATACACGTGACAATAACAAACCAATGCAATACCAAAAGAGATGTTTGGGTAGGAAGATGGTGGGCAAGGGGTTGGAGAGATACGGTCCTGGTGCAAGTAGAAGAGAGTAGATATAAGATTAGGTCAGCATGGACTAGATGGGCTGCAGGGCTTGTAACTGGGCTGTAGTACTCTATGACTACTTCAACAGATGTGGAGTCAATCCTCCTTTACACTTGTGTACGGGAAACGATATTAAACAATCTTGAATCTTGAGTTAAATGTCTCTGAGATAAGACATCAGCTGTGATGTTTTGAATGACAGTGCAGACAATGAGGGGCCCTAATGGCCTGTTCCTGCTTTCAATTCTTATGTTGGTCGTAAATTAATGTAGTAGATTGACAGATGTCATTTCACTGGACAGACATCCTGATGACGTTTACCGCGAACAGAGCCTGGGCACGTTTGCAAAGCAGGAAACACTGCAGAAAAGTTGTTCACGGTGACTCTCTGCAGTTACCAGATGCTCTCCCAAAGCAAGAAAAAAAGATTAGAAGTTAAGACAAAGACAATAAGGTCTGGGAAGAAGTAGCATAAACAAAGAATGGGGAAAACATTCAGCCACTGTTAATATTTGATTATCTCCTCTGGAAGGGGAAAGGACTCTCTCTCCAGTAGAGCAGGAGCGGAGGGGCGGAACGATTGTGCGGCAGTTTGTGTTCTGGAGAGAACAAATTGCGGACGGCTCGGCAGCAGCAACAAGAAGCCAGGCAGTTAGTGAGAGAGAGCGAGCTGAGGTTTGTTGCCTTTTATTAAAATATACATACATTTTAAACAGTTTCAAACACAGAATCTATGAGTTTGAGTCACCATGTGGGGGCGGGCACGCCTTTCCTGGTTCCACACATGTTACAGGTTCCTCACCGACCACACAATCTTGTCACACTGTGTCACTATAATCCTGTGGTATATTTAATGTTTCTATTTGTTTAGTACAGCAATTGTCCTAGAATATTCTCAGCCGCGACTGTCTGATCATAAATACTGGCTGACCGCACTGAGATGAGCTTTTAGTTAGGGGCGTTTGGAGTCTTTTTTTCTCACTTCTTGTTCACTTGTCTACTTTCTTATCTGAAACTTTGGGAGTCTCGGCTGCTGCGTTGTCCAAAGTGGGAGGTGAGAGAGAACCTAATATTTACATGCCACTATTAATGAGGCCAGCTGTTCGCCTCATCATATCTTCATCTTCAGCCCTTTGCTTCTTCCACCTATAACCTCCCCAACTTCTACACCATTCCCTTTTCCCACTGCCTCACCTCCTTCCTCCCCCAGTGACCTGCTTTTTCCCTCACCTGGTCTCACCTTTCATCTCCCAGTGTGTACATGCTCCCCCTTTCTCTCTCACCCACCTCACCTTTCACTTCTTAGCATCTACATCATTACCACTTCTCATTGCCCCACCACCTTCTCCCCAACTCTTACTTCCCACAGTCACCTGGTCTCATTTATCACCTGCCAGCTTGAACTCCTCTCCCTCCCCTCCCCTTTTATTCTGCAGGAATGAAAGGGGAGGGGGAAGCTGGAGTGGGAAGAGGGAATGATGCAGAAGTTGGGAACTGAGGAGTGAGACCTGGTGAGGGGAGGAAGGAGGGAGGGCAATGGCAAAAGGGAATGGTGTGAAAAGCCAGGAGGTGCTAGGTGGAAGAGGCAAAGTGCTGAAGATAGAACCCTTTCACTCAGAGGGTGGTGAGAGTGTGGAACGAGCTGCCAGTGGAAGCTGGTTGATGTGGGTTCAATTGCAATATGTAAGAGGAGTTTAGATAAGAACATGGGTGGGAGGGCTAGGGTCCAGGTGTGGGTTGATAGCAGTTTGGCATAGACTGGATGGGCTGAGGGCCTGTTTCTGTGCTGTATGATTCTACGACTATGAAAGAATCCGATGAGGAGCACAGCAGACCACATAAATGGTGGCACATAAGTAGTAGGTTCCTTTCCCCTTTCCCCTTTCCCCTCCACCTTTCAGGACAACATCTCAGTTGAGACTCCCTGACAGAGGTTAAAATAAGAAAATATAGAAATGTGAACAACAAGTGAGGGTAAGGAAAGACTTCAAACTGCCTCCCCATTTAATTGTTATAAAGGCTCATTAGTCTAGTCAGCCATCGCTTAGCATGTGGCCCCTACCTTACCAGTCCTCGTGAAGGGTCTCAGCCTGAAAATTTGACTGTTAATTTCCCTCCATTGATGCCATCTGGCCTGCTGAGCTCCCTCTGCATTTTCTGTGTGTTGCTCCAGACTTCTGGCCTTTGCAGTATCTTTTGTAGCCCCATTTATATGCCACCTGGTGTTCTTCCTTTTCCCCTTTGGCAAGAATGTTAAGAACAGTCTGATTATTAATCACATTCAGCTTATGGCATTGTGGGATTTTAGATGGAATGTGGAATAGAAAGCACGTGATGTTAGCACTTGGGAGTACACTCTCTGCTGTGTTGGATGTTAACAAAAATGATGTATTTCACTGTACTTTTCAGTGTACATGGGATAAATAAACTTGAATCCTGAGAACATAGAAAATAACGGCATAAGAACAAGCTCTTTGCCAGCTGCATTTAATTATACTTTATTGTCGCCAAACAATTGATACTAGAACGTACAGTCATCATAGCGATATTTGATTCTGCACTTCCCACTCCCTGGATTACAAATCGATAGTAAATATTAAAAATTTAAATTATAAATCATAAATAGAAAAATGGGAAGTAAGGTAGTGCAAAAAAAAACTGAGATGCAGGTCCGGATATTTGGAGGGTACGGCCCAGATCCAGGTCAGGATCCGTTCATCTGTCTTATCACAGTTGGAAAGAAGCTGTTTCCAAATCTGGCTGTATGAGTCTTCAAGCTCCTGAGCCTTCTCCTGGAGGGAAGAGGGATAAAAAGTGTGTTGGCTGGGTGGGTTGTGTCCTTAAATTGTGTTTGGTTATGTGTTTAATTACTCATTAAACTAGTAATTAAACACATAACCAAACACAATTTCCACATCCTTCTATTCTCTACCATTCATGTGCCCACTTATAAGCCTCTTAAATGACTCTGTTGTATTTGCCTCCACTACTGTCAATGGCAGCGCATTCCATGTACCCTCCACTCTCTGTGGGGGATGTGACCCACACATCTCTCCTGAATTTATCTTCTCTCAACCTTACTTCTGTGCGGAATGTGGCTGCTGCATTTTCACTAGGGACTACAAGTGGGACATGTAGAGTAAGTTACAGGGAGAATGGATCTAGGGCTTTGGGACTTTGGGAGACAGATGTACAACGGGACCTTGAGGTGTGAGCCCATACCATGCTGAAAGTGGCAACACAGGTGAATAGGGTACACGGGACGGTACGTGGGACAGTACAGGTCCTTCGGCTCACAATGTTGTGCCAGACCTTCAACCTGCACAAGGATCAGTCTATCCCTTCCACCCCACAGATCCATCCATCCTTTCTTCTTTTATCCATGTTTCTATCGAAAACTCTCTGAAAAGTCCCTGATGTATCTGCCTCTTCCACCATCCCTGGTAGTGCATTCCATGCACCCACCACTCTCTGGGTAAGAAAATTAAAACTACCTCTGACCTACCCCCTATACTTTTCTCCAGTCACCTTATAATTATGCCCCCTAGTATTAGCCATTTCTACCCTAGGGAAAAGTCTCTGACTGCTCCCTCTATCTATGTGCCTTATCATCTTGTACACCCCTATGGAGTCACTTGTCATTCTCCTTTGCTCTAAAAAGAAAAGCCATAGCTCGCTCAATTTATCCTCATAAAACATGCTCTCTAATCCAGGCAGCATCCTGGGTAAGTCTCCTCTGCACCCTCTCCAAAGCTTCCTCATCTTTCCTATATCAGAATCAGGTTTATTACCATTGATATATGCAGACAACACACATAAAAGTTGCTGGTGATCGCAGCAGGCCAGGCAGCATCTCTCGGAAGAGGTGCAGTCGACGTTTCAGGCTGAGACCCTTCGTCAGGACTAACTGAAGGAAGAGTGAGTAAGGGATTTGAAAGTTGGAGGGGGAGGGGGAGATCCAAAATGATAGGAGAAGACAGGAGGGGGAGGGATGGAGCCAAGAGCTGGACAGGTGATTGGCAAAAGGGATACGAGAGGATCATGGGACAGGAGGTCTGGGAAGAAAGACAAGGAGGGGAGGGGGGACCCAGAGGATGGGCAAGGGGTATATTAGAGGGACAGAGGGAGAAAAAGGAGAGTGAGAGAAAGAATGTGTGTATAAAAATAAGTAACAGATGGGGTACGAGGGTGAGGTGGGGCATTAGGGGAAGTTAGAGAAGTCGATGTTCATGCCATCAGGTTGGAGGCTACCCAGACGGAATATAAGGTGTTGTTCCTCCAACCTGAGTGCGGCTTCATCTTTACAGTAGAGGAGGCCGTGGATAGATATGTCAGAATGGGAATAGGATGTGGAACTAAAATGTGTGGCCACTGGGAGATCCTGCTTTCTCTGGCAGACAGAGCGTAGATGTTCAGCAAAGCGGTCTCCCAGTCTGCGTCGGGTCTCGCCAATATATAAAAGGCCACATCGGGAGCACCGGACGCAGTATATCACCCCAGCCGACTCACAGGTGAAGCGTTGCCTCACCTGGAAGGACTGTTTGGGGCCCTGAATGGTGGTAAGAGAGGAAGTGTAAGGGCATGTGTAGCACTTGTTCCACTTACACGGATAAGTGCCAGGAGGGAGATCAGTGGGAAGGGATGGGGGGGACGAATGGACAAGGGAGTTGCGTAAGGAGCGATCCCTGTGGAATGCGGGGGGAGGAGGGAAAGATGTGCTTAGTGGTGGGATCCCGTTGGAGGTGGCGGAAGTTACGGAGAATAATATGTTGCACCCGGAGGCTGGTG
The DNA here is from genome assembly GCF_030028105.1 of Mobula birostris. Classification (NCBI taxonomy): domain Eukaryota; kingdom Metazoa; phylum Chordata; class Chondrichthyes; order Myliobatiformes; family Myliobatidae; genus Mobula; species Mobula birostris. The sequence goes on along the minus strand of NC_092375.1, from coordinate 110,604,103 downwards.
GGGTGGTAGGTGAGGACCAGGGGAACCCTATTCCTAGTGGAGTGGCGGGAGGATGGAGTGAGAGCAGATGTACGTGAAATGGGGGAGATGCATTTAAGAGCAGAGTCTGTGAGTCGGCTGGGGTGATATTCTGCGTCCAGTGCTCCCGATGTGGCCTTTTATATATTGGCGAGACCCAACGCAGACTGGGAGACCGCTTTGCTGAACATCTACGCTCTGTCCGCCAGAGAAAGCAGGATCTCCCAGTGGCCACACATTTTAATTCCACATCCCATTCCCATTCTGACATGTCTATCCACGGCCTCCTCTACTGTAAAGATGAAGCCGCACTCAGGTTGGAGGAACAACACCTTATATTCCGTCTGGGTAGCCTCCAACCTGATGTCATGAACATCGACTTCTCTAACTTCCGCTAATGCCCCACCTCCCCCTCGTACCCCATCTGTTACTTATTTTTATACACACATTCTTTCTCTCACTCTCCTTTTTCTCCCTCTGTCCCTCTAATATACCCCTTGCCCATTCTCTGGGTCCCTCCTCCCCTTGTCTTTCTTCCCGGACCTCCTGTCCCATGATCCTCTCGTATCCCTTTTGCCAATCACCTGTCCAGCTCTTGGCTCCATCCCTCCCCCTCCTGTCTTCTCCTATCATTTTGGATCTCCCCCTCCCCCTCCAACTTTCAAATCCCTTACTCACTCTTCCTTCAGTTAGTCCTGACGAAGGGTCTCGGCCTGAAACGTCGACTGCACCTCTTTCTAGAGATGCTACCTGGCCTGCTGCGTTCACCAGCAATTTTGATGTGTGTTGCTTGAATTTCCAGCATCTGCAGAATTCCTATTGTTTGCGGATATATGCAGACATCCCACCGTACCAAAAGTCATTTTAGGGAGGTAGCACCATCAATTTGCGGGAGACTCCCGGAACTTCCGGGAGAGGTGGGATGTCTGCGATAGAGTAGCTCCTTAGCAGCTAACCAGCAGTTTAAATAACGTTAGCTATGCTAATGAACGAATAACAGCTATTCAACTCACCTCAACATGTCTTTTACAGTCTTAACCCACCATGGGCAATAGAAAAGTCACTGGTGCAAACAGTGCAGCGAGCAACACTGTCATTATTTTTGACCCCTATTAGGCAGGGGTTTCACTTTAGGGTAGTCTGGGGTGACGTACGTTTTATATTTTCTTCTTTTGGAACACTGCCATGGCGCACTCTCGCGCTCTTTCTCATGGTCGCTCTCACACTCGCTCTCTCTCATTGCTGTCGTTCTCGCTGTCTCTCATGGTCGCTGTCGTGGTCTCTCTCGCTCACTTTCTCTCTCAAAAAAATTGATTTCCGGGACATTTTATATAATTTGCGGGCATCAGGGAGCCACTGCGGGAGACTCCCAGAACTTCCCGGAGAGGTGGGATATCCGTATATGTCATGAAATTTGTTGTTTTGCAGCAGCAGTACAGTGTTATACATAAAACATACTATAGATTATAACGCAAAAAAATTAAGTACTGCAAAAAGAAAGCAAAAAATAGTGAGGTAGTGTTCATGGGTTCATTGTCCATTCAGAAGTTTTATGGTTGAGGGGAAGATGCTGCCTTAAAACACTGAGCGTATGTCTTCAGACTCTTGTATCTCCTCCCAGGTAGCAGCAATGAGAGGAAGGCATATCCTGAATGGTGAGGGTCCTTAATGATGGATGCTGCCTTCTTGTGGTATCACCTTTTGAAGATGTCCTCATGGTGGGGACTCTAGTATCCACGATTGAGCTGGTGTAGACTACAACCCTCTGCTGCTTTTTACAGTGGCCTTCCATATCAGATGGTGACACAACTCGTTAGCATGCTCTCTACGTTACATCTATAGAAATTTCCTTAGAGTCTTTGTTGACATATCAAATCACAAACTCCTGATAAAATATAGTCACCGATGTGCTAACCATTATGTGTGACCTGGCTGCATTATCACTGAGTCAGTACTTGTAAATGAATATCAAAAAAAAATCCGTGGGTGCTGGAAATGTGAAATAATGACAGAAAGTGCTGGACCTCGGCATGACCTCTGTTTATAGAGATCCTTTTGCCAGATGCCACCCCGTGATGCCTCTTTCAATCAGAAAAAGTGAAGTCTTGTTTTAATTGAGGTATTCATAGAACATCGAACTACACAGCACAGTACAGGTTGTTTGGCTCACGATGTTGTACATGATTTATCTTTTGCACATTGGTTGTGCACCAGTTTTTGTTTATCCGAGGAGGACATTAGAAGGGCCTTCCTGAAGATAAATCTAAGGAAGGCAACGGGGCCAGATGGCATCCCAGGACAGGTTCTTTGGGCTTGTGCAAGCGAGCTAGCTGGAGTGTTTGCTGACATCTTCAACTGCTCCTTGCTCCAGTCTAAGATCCCCTTGTGTTTTAAGAAGGCAACGATAATCCCAGTGCCGAAGAAGAGCAAGGTGGCATGCCTGAATGACTATCGACCTGTGGCTCTAACATCAATTGCTATGAAGTGCTTCGAGAGATTGGTTATGGCACACATCAACCACAGCCTACCGGTCAACCTCGACGCTTTGCAATTCGCCTACCGGAGCAACAGGTCAACGGCAGATGCCATCTCTCTGGCCCTACATTCCTCCTTAGAACACCTGGAGAATAAAGACGCATACGTAAGGCTCCTTTTCATTGACTACAGCTCTGCCTTTAATACCATCATTCTAAATAAACTGATTCCTAAGCTCCGGAACCTGGGCCTTAGCACTCAGATCTGCAGCTGGATCTTCAACTTTCTCACGGACAGGACCCAGGCTGCAAAAATAGGGGACAAGCTCTCCTCTACAATCACTCTGAGCACCAGTGCTCCACAAGGCTGTGTACTCAGCCCCCTGCTGTACTCACCGTACACCCATGATTGTGTAGCCAAGTTTCCATCGAACTCAATATATAAGTTTGCTGACGATTGTAGGTCGTATCTCGGGTAATGATGAGTTTGAATACAGAGAGGAAATTAAGAACCTGGTGGCATGGTGCGAAGACAATAACCTATCCCTCAACATCAGCAAGAAGAAGGAATTGGTTGTTGACTTCAGAAGGAGTAGCGGACCGCACGACCCAATTTACATCGGTGGTGCGCAAGTGGAACAGGTCAAAAGCTTTAAGTTCCTTGGGGTCAATATCACAAATGACCTGACTTGGCCCAACCAAGCAGAGTTCACTGCCAAGGCCCACCAGCACCTTTACTTCCTGAGAAAACTAAAGAAATTTGGCCTTTCCCCTAAAACACTCACTAATTTTTATAGATGCACCGTAGAAAGCATTCTTCTAGGGTGCATCACAACCTGGTATGGAAGTTGTCCTGTCCAAGACTGAAAGAAGCTGCAAAAGATTGTGAACATGGCGTAGCACATCACACAAACCAATCTTCTGTCCGTGGACTCACTTTACACCGCACGCTGTCGGAGCAGTGCTGCCAGGATAATCAAGGACTCGACCCACCCAGCCAACACACTTTTCATCCCTCTTCCCTCCGGGAGAAGGCTCAGGAGCTTGAAGACTCATATGGCCAGATGTGGGAACAGCTTCTTTCCAACTGTGAGAAGACTGCTGAACGGATCCTGATCTGGATCTGGGCCGTACCCTCCAAATATCCGGACCTGCCTCTCGGTTTTTTTGTACTACCTTACTTTCCATTTTTCTGTTTTCTATTTATGATTTATTATTTAAATTTTTAATATTTACTAATTTTTACTATTTTTATTATTTAATATTTGTAATCCAGGGAGCGGGAAGCGCAGAATCAAATATCGCTGTGATGATTGTACATTCTAGTATCAACTGTTTGGCGACAATAAAGTAAAGTATAAAGTATCTATTGCTTTTCATAAATTCTATTGCCTATCTTTATTTCCTGTAAATGCCTGCAGGAAAATAAATCTCAGGGTAGTATATGGGTACATATACACACTTTGATAATAAATTTGCTTTGACTTTGATATTGATTTGACCTTTTAACCTACTCTATCTAACCCTTCCTTCCCTCATAGCCCTCCATCTTTCTATCATCCATGTGCTTAACTAAGAGTCTGATAAATTTATCTGCCCCTACCATCACCCTGCACCTACCACTCTCTGTATAAGGAAAAAAACCTACCTCTGACATCCCCCTGTACTTGACTCCAATTACCTTAAAGGTATACTGCCATATCAGCCTTTTCTGTCCTGGGGAAAATAATCTCTGGCTGTCAACTAGATCCATGCCTGTTATCATCGTGTACACCTCTATCAAGTCTCCTCTCATCCTCCTAAAAAAGCATTTTAATAGAGTAAACGAGGAAAGACTTACTTCCATTGATGGAAGAGTCATTATTCCAAGCACAGAGTTTTAGGGTAAGAAGGGAAGAAGAAGGAAGATGCAGTGTATTTTTATGGTGTATTGAGTTATGATAAGGAATGGTCTTCCTGAAACCATTTCAGTGGGAATGAGATTATACAACCATAGGAGCATAATGAGGCCATTTCGCACATCGAGTCGGCTCTGCCATTGTATCGTGGTTTATTCATTATCCCTCTCAACTCGTTCTCCTGCCTTCTCCCTGTAACCGCTGACACTCTTACCAATCTATTGACTTCCAGTATAAATATATCCATCAACACAAGATTCTGCAGATGCTGGAAATCCAGAGTAACATACACAGATCCCATTAAAGAGTCTCAACCCAAAATGTCAACTGTTTATTCCTCTCTATAGATGCTGCCTGATCTGCATTTTGTGTTGCCCTCCACAGCTGTCTGCGGCAATGAATTCCACAGATTCACTACCCTCTGGTTAAAGACATTCATCCTCATCACTGCTCAAAATGGATGTCCCTCTATTCTGAGGCTGTGCTCTCTGGTCTGAGACTCCCCCACTATAGGAAACATCCTCTTCACTACCACTCTATCTAGGTCTTCCAATATTCAGTAGGTTTCAATGGGATCCCCTGTCGTTTTTCTGAAACCATTGAGTACAGGTCCAGAGCCATCAGATACTCCTCAAACGTTAACCTGTTGAAGTTCAAGTTCAAGTTTATTGTCAGTCAGCCACACACACGTGTTCAGCTAAATGAAACAATGTTCCTCTGGGGCCAAGGTGCAAAACACAGCACATACAGTTATGATACAGCACATGTAATTATGATATGGCATTTAGCTACAATAAAGCACAACAGAGTCTCAAAATAATATTAGCGGAAGTCCTAGAGATTCCCGGGATCAGTCTTGTGAACCTCCTCTGGACAGCCAGCTCATCCTTTCTTATGTAAGGGACTCAGAACTGCTCACAATACTCCAAGTGTGGTCTACCTTATAAAGCCTCAGCATTACATCCTTGCTCTTCTCGTGCTACTGCAAGCTCCTCCAGACAGCCGTGTGATAATAATCATAGTGATAACCAGAATCAGAAGTGTCCCCACAGATGTGAAATAAGAACAGAAAATGCTAGAAATACTCAGCAGGCCAGTCAGCATCTATGGAAAGACAGAATAGTTCATGATTTTTATGCTGCTTGAACTGTTAGAAGTTTCTTGAATTTTTATTTTATTCTGCTTGGAGGCAAAGAACTTTGTGCTGACCTGGGGTTGTGAGTTTAAGCTCTAAATTTATGCTGTACTTTAACCTCTATCTTTATTTCTATATAATTTGTTTTTCTTTGTAATTGTTTTACATTGTAGTTTATTCTACATGTCATGCCCTGACCAACACATCACAGCAAATTCCTAATACATGTAAATGTACACTCAGTGACCTCTTTATTAGGCACAGGAGTGGAGTCTTGTTTGATCTTCTGCTGCTGTAGCCCATCCACTTCCGAGAGGCTCTTCTGCACACCACTGTTATAACACATTGGTTATTTCCTGCACACCACTGTTATAACACATTGGTTATTTGAGTTACGTCCCCTTCCTGTCAGCTTGAAGCAGTTTGGCCATTCTCCTCTGAGCTCTCTCATTAATCAGGTGCTTTCACCCACAGAACTACCACTCACTGGATTTTTTAAAATATTTTTGCACCCTTCTCTATAAATCCTAGAGACTATTGTGCATGAAAATCCTTTGTTATCAGCTGTTTCTGAGATACTCAAACCATCCTGTCCGGCACCAACAATCATTCTACAGTCAAAGTCACTTAGATTAAATTCCTTCCCCACTCTGACGTTTGATTTGAACAATAACTGAACGTCTTAACCATGTCTGCATGCTTTTATGTATTGAGTTAGTGCCATTAGATACTTGCATTAATAAACTGGTGTATAGGTGTAGCTACTAAACTGATTACTGAGTGTAGATGGCAAATAAAAGTTGATCCTTGATCCTTGAATAAAGCTATAGAAATGGTTTTCTTTCTGTTTTTATCCACAGAACATTCCTTCTGATGGCGGAGCTGGAAAAGCTGGCAGATGATCTCCTTGCTCAGCCCTGGAGCTCCGTACACATTGGTGATTCTCCCTTTCTGCTGAAGGCCACTTTTGGTGAGGTGACCTACAGGCTGATGCTCTCTGATCTCAACAGTGTCTGGTGGGAAGAAGTAAATTCGGACGAACTCAAACAAAGAGCACAGGTATGTTCTGGGATAAAAACAGAGAACAAAGTAGGATTCTCACTCTGCTTGAACCTGAACAGGGTTGGGCTACCAACCTGCATGGCGCGCAGCACCTAAGTGTTGTAACTTATTTAGCTGACAAGCTACCTCTATATTCTTATCTTCCAACTTTGCAGCTCAAGTCTGAGCCATCAATAGTGATTCTGTCAGAATAATACAGCACTGACAGAGGTCCTTGAGCTCATTCTTAAAAGACACTATCATTTTATACCCAAACAACAGGAATTCTGCAGATGCTGGAAATTCAAGCAACGCACATCAAAGTTGCTGGTGAACGCAGCAGGCCAGGCAGCATCTGTAGGAAGAGGTGCAGTCGACGTTTCAGGCCGAGACCCTTTGTCAGGACAGCAGTCGACGTTTCAGGCCGAGACCCTGCGTCAGGATGAAGTAGTCCTGACGAGGGGTCTCGGCCTGAAACGTCGACTGCACCTCTTCCTACAGATGCTGCCTGGCCTGCTGCGTTCACCAGCAACTTTGATGATCATTTTATACTGATGCCTTACAATTGCTGCAAACAGCCAAAAGCATCCCGCCAGCTGTCCTTTCTCCTGGAAAAACCCAACGATTTAAGTATGGAAACAATGTGGTGTCCCATTTCAATCCTGCCGAAATTTATCTGGTCTGGCCAATCTACTGACATTCCAAAACCCATCAGTAGGTTACTGAGATTTCCGAAGTCTGTCCACCCTGGGACTCTGCATGTCTCATACAGGGGTCCTCTCTTTTACATAGCCTTTTAAAAAAATGCAGTTCTGCTCAAATACCCATAGCCTGCTCACAGTGCCAAAATATAATGTTGAATCAGATTCACGGTCCTGCCAGGTGAGACAGAAAACACTGACAGCAAATAAGTATGTTTTTTATTTATTCACAAACAGTAAAAAATTTGACCTATCATGTTCCCCAAGATACAGAAACTACAAAGCTGAATACTCAACAGACATACATTCAACAAACACACATTTCGCTAAAAGCGTGGACAGAGCATATCATAAGACCATAAGATATAGGAGCAGAGTTAGGCCATTTGACCCATCGAGTCTATTCTGCCATTTCATCATGACTGATCTAATTTTCTTCTCAGCTCCAATCTTGTGCCTTCTCCCCGTATCCCTTCAGTACCCTGATCTATCAAGAATCTTATAAACCTCTGCCTTAAATATACATAAAGACTTCCACTTTAACAAGGCCTTTCACCATTCGATAGATTTCGTTGGGATCACCTCTCATTCTTCTAAATTCCAGTGAATACAGGCCCAGAGCTGTCAAATGCTCTTCAAATGGCGAGCCATTCAGTCCTGGAATCATTTTCGTCAAACTCCTTTGAACCGTCTCCAGTTTCAGCACATCCTCTAAGATAAGGGGCCCTAGACTGCTCACAACACTCCGAGTGGGGCCTCACCTTGATTTTATATTCTAGTCCTCTTGAAATGAATGCCAACATCACACATGCCTTCCATAACCTTTAGGGAATCTTACACAAAGAGTCCTAAGTCCCTATGCGCCTTAGTTTTTTGTATTTTATCTCCATTTAGAAAATAGCGAACCTTTTCATTTCTTCTAACAAAGTGCATGACCACACACTTTCTAACACTGTATTCCATCTACTACTTTTTGCCCATTCTCCTAATCTGACTGAGCCTTTCTGTAGCCTCTCTACTTCCTCAAAACTACCTGCTCCTCCATCTATCTTCATATTGTCTGCAAACTTTGCAACAAAGCCATCAATTTCATCATCCAAATCATTGACATATAACATAAAAAGAATCGGTCCCAACCCAGACCCCTGTGGAACACCACTAGTCACCAGCAGCCAACCAGAAGAGGCTCCTTTTATTTCCACTCTTTGCCTCCTACCAATTAACCACTGCTTTATCCATCTAGAATTTTTCCTGTAATACCATGGGCTTGTAGCTTGTTACGCAGCCTCCTGTGTGGCACCTTTTCAAAGGCTTTCTGAAAATACCATCAACCGATTCTCCTTTGTCTATCCTGCTTGTATTTCTTCAAAGAATTCCAACAGATTTGTCAGGCAAGATTTTCTCATGAGGAAACCATGCTGACTACGGTCTATTTTATCAAGTGCCTTCAATTACCCTGAGACTTCATCCTTTATAATCGACTCCAACATCTTCCCAACCACTGAGGTCAGACTAACTAGCCTATAGTTCCTTTTTTTCTACCTCTGTCCCTTATTGAAGAGTGGATTGATGCAATTTTCCAGTCCTCTGGAACCATTCTAGAATCTAGTAATTCTTGAAAGATCATTATTAATACCACCACAATATATTTAAGTACCTCTTTCAGAACTCTGGGCATACACCATCTGGTCCAGGTGAATTATCTATCTTCAGACCTTTCAGTTTCCCAAGAACCTCTCTCTAGTTATGGTAACTTCACACACTTCATAACCCCTGGCAACTGGAACTGCTGCCATACTGCTAGTGTATTCCACAGTGTAGAATGATACAAAACACTTATTCAGTTCATCCACCATTTCATTGCCCCCATTACTACTTCTCCAGCATCATTTTCCAATGGTTCGATATCCACTCTCGCCTCTCTTTTACATTTTATTTATCTGAAGAACCTTTTAGTATCCTCTTTAATATTATCGGCTAGCTTACTTTTGTATCCTATCTTTAGATTTTTAATGACTTTTTAGCTGCCTTTTGTTGATTTTTAAAAGCTTCCCAATCCTCTAACTTTCTACTAATTTTTGCTCTGTTATATGCCCTCTGTTTGGCTTTTATGCTGGCTTTGGACTTCTCTTGTTATCCACAGTTGTGTCATCTTTCATTTAGAATACTCCTTCCTCTTTAATATGTATATATCCTGTGCCTTCTGAATTGCTTTCAGAAAGTCCAGTCATTATCCCTGCCAGTGTTCTTTTCTAATGAATTTTGGCCAACTCCTCTCTCATGCCCTGAAATTCCCATTTGTCCACTGTAATACTGATTCATTTGACTTTAGCTTCTGCTCCTCAAATTTCATGGTGAATTTGATCATATTATGATCACTTGCCCCTAACAGTTCTTTTACTTAAAGGTCTGTAATCAATTCAGATTTATTGCACAACACCCAATCTAGAATAGCTGATCCCCTAGTGGGCTCAACCATGAGCTGTTCTAAAAGAAAATTTCCTAGGCACTTTAGAAATTCCCCATCCTGGAATCCAGCACCAACCTGATTTCCCAATCTAGCTGCATATTGAAATTGCCATGACTATTGTAATAGTGCCCTTTTGGCATGCATTTTCTATTTCCTTCTGTAATTTGAGGGTCCTTACCACTGTTTAGGGGTCTATATACAACTCCCATCAGGTCTTTTTACCATTGCAGTGCCTTAGCTCTATCCACACAGATTCAACACCTTCTGACCCTATGTCACCTCTTTCTAATGATTTGAGTTCATTTTTAATCAGCAGAACAATGCCTTCCCCTCTGCTTTTTGTCTGTCCTTTTGATGCAATGTGTACCATTGGACGTTAAGCTCCCTGCTATAATCTTCTTTTAGCTATGATTCAGTGATGCCTGCAACATCATAAATGCCAATCTGCAACTGTGCTACAAATTCATCTACCTTATTCCATATACCGCACTCATTCAAATATAACACCTTTAGTCCTGTATTCACCCTTTTCGATTTTGACCACCTTTTACATTGCAACTCATCCTATTGACTGCAATTTTGCCCTATCAATAGTCTCTCTTCACCACAGATTGCCCCTGTTTGTAGACAAGCTTCCTCATCTTCAGCACTATTATCCACCTTTCCTACGATAGTTCTTACATTGAACTATACAGGACACTAGTCGCACATGCTCAACCTTTCTAAACCTAACTTTGTCTGAGTGTTCCCAACATCTGCCTCCACAACTTCTTCACTCTGTTCTAGCACTCTGGTTCCCATCTCCCTGCAACTCTAGTATAAACCCCACTGTGCAGCATTAACAGGTCTTTATGCTAGGATATTAGTCCTCCTCCAGTTCAGGTGCAAATCTTATGCCCTCCCTCCTACATGAACTCCTTAGCCACATATTAAGCTGTATAATCTTCCTAGATCTGGTCTAACTAGCACGTGCCATGGGTAGCAATCTTGAGATCACAACCCTGGAGGTCCTGACCTTTAACTAGCATCTAAGCCCCTGAACTCCCTATGCAGAATCTCGTCACTCGTTCTACCCATGTCAGTGGTACCTACGTGGACCACGACTTCTGGCTGTTCACCCTCCCACTGAGGGCATGATCCAAGATGTTCCAGACCCTGGCACCTTGGAGGCAGTAGACCATCTGGGAATCTTGTTCTCATCCATAGAACCTCCTATCCATTCCCCTAACTAATGAATCCCCTATCACCACGACGTGCCTCTTCCCCCACTTTCCCTTCTGAGTGACAGAGGAAGACTCAGTGCCAGAGATCTGACCACAGTGACTTTCCTCTGTTAGGTCAACCACCTCCCCGCCCCCCCCAAAGTAGTAATCTTAGTTACGTATCTGTTATCGAGGGGAATGGCCATAGGGATACTCTGCACTGGCTCCTTAATCCCCTTTCCCTTCCTGTCACCTAGTTTCCTGTGTAACTACCTCTCTCTATGTCCTATCAATCAACCCCTCAGCCTCCTGAATGATCCAGAGTTCATCCAGTTCCAGCACCAATTCCTAACACGGTTTGACCAGAAATGCACACAATATGCTAGCTGACTAATGTTCTATGAAATTGGGCCATAACCTTGTATTCAGTGCCCCATGTGCTGCCTTAACCAGTTTACCTGTGCTGCCACCTTCTACCTTGGAAGTATACAAAATTCCCATAGGCTACCTGGACAACAGTAGTATGTCACCTGTTGTTAATTGATTACAGCTCAGCATTCAACACCATCATCCCCTCAGTACCAATAAACAAGCTTCAAAACCTGGGCCTCTGTACTTCCCTCTGTACTGGATCCTTGGCTTCCTCACTGGGAGACCACAGTCAGTCCGCATAGGAAATAGCATCTTCTCCTCGCTGACAGTAATTGCAGGTGCATCTCTAGGATGTGTGCTTGGCTCACTTCTGTACTCTCTACACCCAGGATTGTGTGGCTAGACAGTGCAAACACCTTCTGTAAATTTGCCACTGAATTAACCGTTGTTGGCAGAGATTCAGTTGTTAATGAGGAAGCATGCAGGAGTGAGGTAGATCAGCTGGTTAAATGGTGTTGCAACAACATTCTTGAACTCAACGTCAGTAAGTCCAAGGAACTGATTGTGAACTTCAGGAAGGATAAGTCAGGAGAACACGTACCAGTACTCATGGAGGGTTCAGCAGTGGAGATGGTGAGCAACTTTAATTCCATCTCTGAACGTCTATCCTGGCCCAACATATTGATGCAATTATGGAGAAGGTGCACCAGCGGCTATACTTCATTAGGGGTTTGAGGAGACTTGGTAAATTTCCACAGGTGTACCGTGGAGAGCATTCCGACTGATTGTATCATTGTCTGCTATGGAAGCTCCAATGCACAGCGTCGGAAATAGGTGCGGAGGGTTGTAACTCAGTTAGCTGCATCGTGGGCTCTAGCCTCCTAACCGTCAAGGGCATCTTAAATAGGCTAAGCAGCGTCCATCATGAAGGACGCTCACCATCCAAGGCAAGCCTTCTCATTGCTGCCATCGGGGAATAGGTACAGGAGCTTGAGTGAGTACTTGTACTCGATGTTTTAGGAACAAGTTCTTCCCTTCCACCATCAGATTTCTGAACCAGAAACCCATGAACACCACCTCACAGTTTGCACTACTGATTTTTAAAAATATTTCTTATTGTAACTTGTCGTAATTTTTATGTATTGCACTGTACTACTGCCAAGTAGTTAAGGTATTGGACTAGCGACCTGAAGGTCGTGAGTTCGAGCCCCAGCCGAGGGAACGTGTTGTGTCCTTGAGCAAGACACTTAATCACACATTGCTCTGCGACGACACTGGTGCCAAGCTGTATGCGTCCTAATGCCCTTCGCTTGGACGACATTGGTGTCGTGGAGAGGGGAGACTTGCAGCATGGGCAACTGCTGGTCTTCCATACAACCTTGCCCAGGCTTGCGCCCTGGAGAGTGAAGACTTTCCAGGCGTAGATCCATGGTCTCGCAAGACCTACGGATGCCTTTAAATTAAATTAAATTTAAACTGCCACAAAACAACAAATTTCATGACATGGGTCAGTAATGATAAACCTGACTCTGATTCTGAACTATTATATAGGGTAAATAATGGAAACTTTTCCCATTACCCCACCTGTCTGCAACTAGTGGATATAGGTTTAAAGTAAAGGATAGAGGGGACTTTGCACAGAATTTTTCATCATCGTAAGGTTGAAATCTGCAATCTAGCAGTCCCTCTGCATCTAAGGAGGAGATGGACGTGTGTCTGCTTCCAGCACTTACCAAGTATTTAACTGAGAAAAGCCATAATGGGGAAGGCCCTGGACTGAGTGGTGGGAAATGGGGCTGGTATGTCTATCTATACTAGCATGAATGAGGTGGATTGAAGGGCCTGCTCCCACTCTATGTGATGAAGTACAGTCACTTTCCTGTGGCTGTGAAATTATCCCAACCATTGGTGTATTTGGAGTGTTGATGCTTTATAAGGCATTGGTCAGACTGCACCGGGAGTATTGTGTGCAGTTTTGGGCCCCTTATCTAAGAAAGGATAAGGAAAGGGTCCAGAGCATGTTCATGAGAATGATCTTGGGAATGAAAGGGTTAACACATGAAGAGCGTTTGCTGGCTATGGGCTTGTACTCACTAGAGTTTAGAAAATTGGGAGGAGGATCTCAATGAAACCTAACGAATCTTGAAAGGTCCAGATAGTGTGGACATGGAGAGGATGTGTTCTATAGAGGGAGACTTGAGAAGTCTAGGACCAGAGGGCATAGCTTCAGCATAGAAGGACATCCATTTAGAACAGAGATGAGGAATTTCTTCAGCCAGAGGGTGGTGAATCTGTGGAATTCATTGCCACAGTTGGCTGTGGAGGTGAAGTCATTGGGTATATTTAAAGTGGAAGATGATCGGTTCCTGATTATTAAGGGCATCAGAGGTTATGTGAAGAAGGCAGAAGAATGGGTTGTGAGGGATAATAAATCAGCCATGATGGAATGGCAGAGCAGACTTGATGGACAGAATGGCCTAATTCTGCTCCTATGTCTTATGGTCTTATTTTCCCTAAGATTAAGGACACATACGAGCAGGCTCAGGAACAGCTTCTAACCTGCTGTTATACAGCGCTTGAGTGGGCCCTCTTGTATGATAACGATGAAGTCTTGATCTCGCAATCTACATCATCATGATCCTTATTGTCTACCTACACTGTACTTTCTCTGTAGCTGTAACAATCTTCCACATTCTGTTTTTGCTTTTTCCTTTTGTACTACCTGAACATAATTGTGTATGGCATGATCGATCTGGATGTCATGCAAAACAAAAGTTGTCACTGTGACCATAACAAACCTATTACCAACTGATCTGAGTTGAGTTCAGTTTTATGAGTGTTCCTTGATGCAACACTTAATCAAATTCTGCCTTGATTTATTTAATTTTATTTAGAGATACAGCACAGGAACAGACCCTTTCAGCTCAGTGAGCCCATGCCGCCCAATTACTTGTGAGCAGTTAACTTACTAACCTGTAGGTATTTGGAATGTGGGAGGATACCAGAGCACCCAGAGGAAACCCACGCAGTCACAGGAGAACTGCTTACAAAGAGCGGCAGGAATTGAACCCAAGTTGCTGATGCTGCAGTAGTATTACACTAAACTGCTACACTCCCATGCTGCCCAGTGAGGGTGTTCACTCTCACCTTGACTTACATCTGGAATTCAGCTCTTTGTTCTATATTTGGACCAGGCTGTAATGGGGTCTGGAACCAAGTAGCCTGCTAAACCAACAGCTAATCGTTTGCTGAGTGGGTTATTGCTAAATAAGTACCACTTGACTATATTCTCAGCGACAAGACCTACTTTGAACTTGATGTTCCCTGATCTAGGAAACGTGCCAGCCTTTTTCTCCTGATAATGCAGTATCTGTCCTGAACTAGATTAATTTACTTGTTTTTCTAAAGAAACCAATTAAGCCTAAGCAGTGTTCAAAAATCAGATAACAGTTTATCTGATTCTGCAATTTAATAAAATAAGATTAGCTTCATTTGTCATGTTGAAACATTCAGTAAAATGCATTGTTTTGTGTCAAGACCAACATGATCCAAGTATGTTCTGCAAGTGCCATGCTTCTGGCGCCAACATAGCAAGCCCACAACTTGCTCACCCTTACCAACCTGTACATCTTTGAAATGTGGGAGGAAACCCACGCGGTCACAGGAACAACCGATGGTGGCGGGATTGAACGTGAGTCTCTGGTGTTGTAAAGTGTTAGGCTAACCGTTATGCTACTCTGCCACCCAAAGGAAGGATTAAAAAGCTGAAGAAAATGCATGTACAGAGAATATAGAACATATAGCATAGAAATCTACAGCACATTACAGGCCCTTCGGCCCACAATGTTGTGCTGACTATGTGACCTACTCTAGAAACTGCCTAGAATTTCCCTACTGCATAGCCCTCTATACTGAAGTGGAAGAGACTAAATAGTGATAAGAGTGATGGTCTTCTTGTCACCTCCTATGTTACAAATTTCTATTAATTTTTTAAGGTATACAGTATCAAAATAATTTCAAAGTGAAGGGGAAAGATTTAAAAGGAACTTGAGGGGCAACCTTTTCATACAGGCTGGTGGGTTGGGTATATGCAACTGCTGCTAGAGGAAACTGTAGACGTATTTAAGTTCAAAGCCATTATCAAAGTCTGCATATGGCACCACATTCTATCCTGAAATTCATTTCCTTTCAGCATTTACAGGAAAGAAAAGAATAGAATTTATGAATAACTACATAAAGTCTGACAAGCAAGCAACGTGCAAAAGAAGACAAATTGTGCAAATAAATACATAAATAAATCAATCAATCAATCTGTGAACAAGTTGTGGAGTCCTTGAAAGTAAGTCTCTAGGTTTTGGAATCATTTCAGAGTTGAG
The DNA here is from genome assembly GCF_030028105.1 of Mobula birostris. Lineage (NCBI taxonomy): Eukaryota > Metazoa > Chordata > Chondrichthyes > Myliobatiformes > Myliobatidae > Mobula > Mobula birostris. The sequence continues at coordinate 110,588,416 of NC_092375.1, read as the reverse complement.
GTGAGTGAAGTTATCCACACTGGTTCAGGAACCTGAAGGGTAATAATTGTTCTTGAACCCAGTGGTGTGGGACCTAAGACTTCTGTACCTTCTTCCCAATGGTAGTAGCGAGAGGAGAGGATGGTTTGGATGGTGGGGGTCTTTGATTATGGATGTTGCTTTCTTGTGACAGTGCAGCTTGTAAATGTGCTCAATTGTGGGGGAGCACATCTAAATAAAAGACATTTTGATGGTACATGGAGGGGGAGAGCTAAACGCAGTTGAGATAGATGACTTTGTTGGCACGGATGAATTGGACCGCAGGGCTTGTTTCTGTGCTGTTTAATTCTATGACAGCTTGCATTGCTTTGCTAATGATGGAGAATAGATCAATTGGGTGTTTACTGGACAAATGGTGTTTGTTCAGAGCAACACAAAATGCTCGCCATCTCAGCAGGTCAGGCAGCATCTGTGGAGAAGAATAAACAATCAACGTTTTAAGCCGATACCCTTCATTATTCCAGTCATGATGAAGGGTCTTGGGCCAGAACTTTGACTGTTTATTCCTCTCTCTGAATGTTGCTTGGCCTGTTGAGTTCCTCCAGTACTTTGTGTTTGTTCCTCTGCGGAATCGGTTGTGTTTTGGATTTGTTCAGTGTTTAGTAAACAGGACATAACTGGATAGTTTCCATGCATCGGGGCTGTCCTAGCCATTGGATCTGTGTCGTCCTTAATATTATTGTGTCTCTGCAGGAACTGAACAAGCGACTAAGGGCACCAGTCTCCGCCTTCTGCCGCCACCTCTCTGGGTTGCTGGAGCCTTTTCTACAAACGGAGGGCACTAAATTGCTTCCTGGCTTCACGAGTGAACAAACCTGCAATCAGCTCACTGTCAGTTTGAGGAGTGAGCTCTCTGGAGTCCCTTTCTACTGGGCATTCCGCTGCACTGAAGCTCCTCTAAGCATGGTATGTACCTCAGTCCAAACTCGCATCTACCCTGGGGCGAAGGAAGTTACACTGATGCAGAGAGAAATGGGTAACGTCCAATTTTGGTCGCCAAAAAAGATGCGAATGCTGAAAACGGGGTGCAGAAAGTATGCACTAGAATAACTTGACATAGAGCATAGGTCATAGAATAATACCGATCTTTCAGCCCCCAATGTTGTGCTGACCTCTTAACCTACTCCTAAATCAATGCAACACTTCCCTCCCATAATTTCCTTGCATCTGTGTGCCTGTCTAAGGGTTTCTTATCTGTCCTTGCTACCACCCCTGGCAATGCTTTTGATGCACTTGCCACTCTCTGTGTTTAGAAAAGATCGGCCTCTGAGTTCCTCCAGCATTTTGTGTGTCACTCTACTTCTGAAATTCCTGCTTTACTTTCCTCCACTCACCTTAAGATTATGCCCTCTTGTATTAACCATTGCTGCCCCAGGAAAAACATACCAACTGTCCACTCTACCTATACCAAGTTATGATGTAGCATTACCGACCTGAAACATTCATTCTAATTCCCACCTGCACAGCCCTCCATTTTTCTTTTACCCATGTGCCTTGTAAATGTCCCTTGTGTATGAATAAACTCTTCTCTGGCTTCGAGCCGGGTACAGATATCGATTATAACTGACATTTCGGTGGCTGACTCTGCCATCGAAACATTGGTTATAATTGATATCTGTACCTATCTGGAAGCTCGAGAAGAGCTTCCAAGGGGAACCAATATCCTTGCTGGCAGGTTCGTTAGAGTTATTAGGAGTGGTTTAAACTGATACGGCTTGGAATGGGAACCAGTATCACAGAGCTGAGGATGAGTCAGCAGGTTTACAAGTAGATGAGGGTGTAATATGAATGTAAGGAATGACAAGCCAATGATTGGGTGCAAATGCAGACTCTGCAAAGAGTTGAATTGTACCACAGAAACAAAATTCAAAAGGGCAAAGAATGCCGGACTGAAGGTGCTGTATCTAAATGCGTAGCATTCGGAATAAGGTGGATGAAAGTGACACAGTTAGAGATTGGTCAGTATGACGTTGTGGACATCACTGAGTTGTGGTTGAAAGAAGGCCATTGGGAGCTTAATATCAAAGGGTATACTTTGTATCGAAAGGACAGGAAGGAAGACATAGGCGGTGGTGTGGCTGCTTTAGTAAGAGATGGAATTACATCTTTAGAAAGAAGTGACGTGGGATCAGAAAATGTCAAATCTTTGTGGATGGTGTTAAGAAACTGCAAGGGTAAGAAAAACATTATGGGAATCATATATAGGCTTACAAATAGTAGCCAAGGTATGGGGTTGAGATTGTAAAGGGAGCTGGAAAAACAATGTAATAAGGGTAATGTCACAATTGTAATGGGAGATTTCATTATGTAAGGGAATTGGGAAAATCAGGTTGGTGTCAGATCGCAAGAGAGAGAATTTGTTGAATGCCTATGAGATGACTTTTTCACGAGTTTCATCTGGAAGTACATCGAGAGTGTTGTGCCCCAGAAACTGGTCAGGGTCTATCCAAACCAGAAACCCTGGATCAACAGTTCTGTGCAAGCAGCACTTAGCGTGCGATGCATACTGTTGCCAGTAATCAGGAGGAGCTGAAGGAATGCAGCTACGATCTCTGCAGAGACAGCGAAATGATAACACAAGGACAAGGTATGGACACAGCTTTCCACCAGCAACACACGCAGCTTATGGCAAGGTCTGCTCACCATCACAGACTTCAAAGCTAAATGCAGTGGAGTTTCCAACATCACTGCCTCTCTCCCAGGCGAGCTGAATCTCTTTTACGCTCAATTTGATGTTACCAACATGGAGCCCCTGAGGAGACCTACAGCTGATGCGACCTGCACCTTGGTCATCCCTGAGGCTGAAGTACGCAGGTGTTTCCAACGAGTGGGCAGCCGCAAGGCTGTGAGACCGGGCAGCATCCCAGGGTGGGTACTCAGGATGTGTGCGGCACAACTGACAGGTGTGTTTACAGACATTTTTCATCTCTCCTTCTCCCAGTGTAGAGTGCCCTCCTGCTTCAAAGCATCCACCATTGTTCCGGTACCTAAAAAAGACCAAAGTAACATGTCTGAACAACTGGCATCCTGTCGCAATAATAAGCAAATGCTTTGAGAGGCTGGTCAAGGACTACATCTGCAGCTTGCTACCACCCACACTGGACTCCCTACAATTCGCCTACTGACTCAACCGATCGACAGATGACGCAATAGCCACAACTTTACACACCGTCCTTACACATCTGGTGAAGAAGGATGCTTATGTGAGAATGCTATTCTTGGACTACAGTTCAGCATTCAACATCATAATTCCCTCCAGACTTGACAAGAAGCTCAGAGACTTTGGCCTTCACCCTGCCTTGTGTAGCTGGATCCTGGACTTCCTGTCAGATGGCTGGCAGGTGGTAAGTGTGGGCTCCCTCACCTCTGCCCCTCTGCCCCTCAACACAGGTGCCACCCAGGGCTATGTACTAAGCCCCTCCTTTACTGTCTGTATACCCATGACTGTGTCACCACCCACAGCTCCAACCTGCTAATTAAATTTGCAGATGATACTGCATTCAGTGGTCTAATCTCAAATAATAATGATGCAGCCTACAGAGAAGAAGTCATCACCCTGACATAGTGGTGTCAAGAAGCAACCCCTCCCTCAACTTCGCAAAAACAAAGGAGCTGGTTGTGGACTACAGGAGGAATGGAAGCAGGCTAGCCCCTATTGACATCAATGGATCTGGGATTGAGAGGGTGAACAGCTTTAAGTTTCTTGGCATAAATATCACCAAGGATCTCACGTGGTCTGTACCTGCTGGCTGTGTGGTGAAAAAGGCAAAACAGCACCTCTTTCACCCTCAGACGGTTGAAGAAGTTTGGTATGGGCCCCCAAATCCTAAGAACTTTTTATAGGGGCACAATTGAGAGCATCCTGACTGGCTGCATCACTGCCTGGTATGGGAACTGTACCTCCCTTAATTGCAGGACTCTGCAGAGAGTGGTGTGGACACCCAGTGCATCTGTAGACGTGAACTTCCCACTATTCAGGACATTTACAGCGACAGGTGTGTAAAAAGGGCCTGAAGGATCATTGGGGACCCGAGTCACCCCAATCACAAACTGTTCCAACTGCTACCATTGGGGAAACGGTACCGCAGCATAAAAGCCAGAACCAGCAGGCTCCGGGACAGCCTCTTCTACCAGGCCATCAGACTGATTAATTCATGCTGACGCAACTGCGTTTCTATGTTATATTGACTATCCTGTTGTACATAATATTTATTATAAATTACTATAAATTCCACATTGTACATTTAGACAGAGAAGTAACAAAGATTTTTACTGCTCATGTATATGAAGGATGTAAATAAAGTCAATTTAATTCAATTCAATTTAAATAGAGCAGCTTGTGCTTGAGCCTACTCGGGGAAAGGCTATCTTAGATTAGGTGTTGTGTAATAATTCAGATTTTATTAGGGAGCTTAAGGTGAAGGAACCCTTACGAGGCACGGATCATAATATGATCGAATTCATACTGCAATTTGAGAGGGAGAAGCATAAATCAGATGTATCAGTATTGCAATGGAATAAAGGGAATTACAGAGGCATGAGAGGGGAGCTTGCCCAGGTGGATTAGAGAGGGATACTGGCGGAAATGACAGCAGAGCAGAGGTAGCTGAAGTTTCTGGGAATAGTTCACAAGGCGCAGGATAGATATGTTCCACAGAAGCTGTTGTTCTCAAATAGCAGGGATAGGCAACCGTGGCTGATAAGAGAAGTTAAGGACTGAATAAAAGCCAAGGAAAGGGCATATAATGTAGCAAAAGTGAATGGGAAGTTGGATGATTGGGAAGTTTTTAAAATCCAACAAAAGGTCAACCAACGAAGCCATTATAAGGGAAAAGATGAAATATAAGGGCAAACTAGCCAATAATATAATGCAGGATAATAAAAGTTTTTTCAGTTATATAAAGAGTAAAAGAGGGGTGAGAGTTGATATTGGACTACTGGAAAAATATGCTGGTGAGATAGTAATGGGGGACAAAGAAATAGTGGATGAACTTAATAACTACTTTGCTTTAGTCTTCACTGTGGAAGATACTAGCAGTGTACCAGAGGTCCGTGAGTGTCAGGGAGCAGGAGTGAGTGCCATTGCTATTACAAAGGAAAAAGTGCTAGGCAAACAGAAAGATCTTAAGGTGGATAAGTCTCCTGGGCCAGATGGATTACATGCCAGAGTCTTGAGAGAGGTTGCTGAAGAGTTAGCAGATGCGTTGGTTATGATCTTTCAAGAATCACTTGAATCTGGTATGGTTCCGGAGGACTGGAAATTTGCAAATGTCTCTGCACACTTTAAGAAGGGAGGAAGAATAGGAAATTATAGGCTGGTTAGCTTAACCTCAGTGGTTGGGAAAGTGTTGGAGTCCATTATTAAGGGAAAGGTTTCGGGGTACTTGGAGACTAATGATAAAATAAGTCAAAATCAGCATGCTTTCTGTAAAGGGAAATCTTGTCTGATAAATCTGTTAAGAGTTCTTCGAGGAAGTAACAAGCAGGGTGGACAAAGGAGAGGCAGTGGATGTCACTTACTTGGATTTTCAGAAGGTATTTGATGAGGTGCCACACATGAGTCTGCTTAACAAGATAAAATCCCATGGCATTACAGGGAAGATACTGACATAGATAGAGAAATGGCTGACAGGCAGGAGTCAGTGAGTGGGAATAAAGGGGGCCTTTACTAATTGGTTGCAAGTGATTAGTGGTGCTCCTCAAGGTTAATATTGGAACTGCTACTTTTCACATTGTTTGTCAATGATTTGGAGAATGGAACTGATGGCTTTGTGGCAAAGTTTGCAGATGATACAAAGGTGGGTGGAGGGGTAGGTAGTGCTGAGGAAGCAATGGAGTTTGCAGAAGGACTTAGACAAATTGGAAGAATGGGTAAAATAGTGGTAGGTGGAATACAGTGTTGGGAAATGTATGATAATGCATTTTGGTAAAAGGAGCAAAAGTGCAGACTACTATCTAATTGGGGGGAAAATTCAAATATCAGATGTGCAGGTGGACTTAGGAGTCCTCGTGCAAGACTCTCAGAAGGTTAATTTACAAGTTGAGTCTGTAGTAAAGAAGGCAAATACAATGTTGGTATTGATTTCAAGGGGTACAGAATATAAAAACAAGGAGATAATGCTGTGGTTTTATAAGACACTGGTCAGGAGTACTGTCAACAGTTTTGGGCCCCATTTCTCAAAAAGCATGTGTTGTCATTGGAGACAGTCTAGAGGCGGTTCACGAGGATGATTCCAGGAATGAAGGGGTTAACATATGAGGTGTGTTTAAAAACGCAAACACGAGGAAATCTGCAGATGCTGGAAATTCAAGCAACACACATCAAAGTTGCTGGTGAACGCAGCAGGCCAGGCAGCATCTCTAGGAAGAGGTACAGTCGACGTTTTGGGCCGAGACCCTTCTTCTAGTCCTGACGAAGAGTCTCGGCCCGAAACGTCGACTATACCTCTTCCTAGAGATGCTGCCTGGCCTGCTGCATTGACCAGCAACTTTGATGTGTGTTGCTTGAGGTGATGTGTGTTTGGGCCTGTACTCACTGGAATTTAGAAGAATTCATGGGGATCTCATTGAAACCTACCGAATGTTGGAAGGACTAGATAAGGTGGTTGTGGAGATGATGTTTCCTATTGTGGGGTTTCCAGAACTAGACGGCATAGCCTCAAAATTGAGGGGCAACCCTTTAGAACAGAGGTAAGGAGGAATTCTTTTAGCCAGAGAGTAGTGAATCTGTGGAGTGGTCTGCCACAGACAGCTGTGGAGGCCAAGACCGTTAGTATATTTAATGTGAAAATTGATAGTTTCCTGATTGGTCAGGGCACTAAAGGTTACGGCGAGAAGGCACTGATCTCCTGGCCCTCCATATCGTTTTCCGAGGTAAATACTGAAGCAAAGTACCACTAAGTACCTCACTCACATTCTCCGCATCCAAGCAAATGTTTCCCCCTTTATCCTTGAGTGGTCCTACCCTCTCCCTAGCTATTCTCTTGTTTTTGATATGGGATGGTGGTCACCCATCTGCTGTCCAAAGCCTGTACTCTGGGTGTGGCCACATCTTCAAAAGTCTCGTCTATAAATATATTCAGCCTCCCGAGTGATCTGAAGTACATCCAACTCCAGCTCCAACTCCTTGACTTGGTCAGTCAGGCATTGAAGTTGGGTGCACATCCTACAGGTGTAGTCATCAGGGAAACCATCAGGTATCCTGAATTCCCACATCTGACTGGAGTATTCCATCCTGACTACTCTATACCAAAAAAGAAAAAGGCTTTCCTCATCTTAACTGTGGCTCCGCCTGTTCATGTCGAACCCTTCCCACTCTATCACTGGGACACTTCAACAATGGCTGCTCCTCTTGAGACGGCCTTCCTCTTATTTGCAGCTAAGTTTAGGCCTCTGATACCGACACTTACTGCACCTGTGTAGCCAAAAACAGCCGTCAAGAACCTGAATCAGATGTGCTCTCTTCTTATTACTGCAGTCAGAGAGGAGGTACAGGAGCCTAAAGACACAGTCAGCATTTTAGGAATAGACTTTTTTCCCCTCTCCTATCAGATTTCTGAACAGACAATGAACTAACCCTTGAACACTACCTCACTATTTCTGCTCTCTTTTTGCATTACTTATTGAATTTAATTTTTATATATATTGATTATTGTAATTTATAGTTTAAAAAAAAATGTGTAGCACTGTACTGTTGCTGCAAGACAACAAATTGCATGACTTATGTCAGTGATATTAAACCTGATTCGTGATGGTACTAACAATAAGAGGACATGTCCCAGATGCTGAGGGTCCTTAGCACTGGATGTAACCTTCTTAAGGCACCAACTCTTGAAGATGTCCTTAATGGTGGGGAGGGTTTTGCCCATGGTGGAACTGGCTGAGTCTACAAACCTCTGCAGCCTCTTGTGATCTTGTGCATTGATCTAAAATTCCGATTTTATGCTGAGTTAGAAGAAAGGAATTAATGTGTAGATCTGTGACGATTGTATGTAGGAACATTTGTGGGGCCCAAGGGTCTCTACTTGTCCTCATGTTCCCGCTGCTGTCTAAAAAGTTTGTATTTCTACCTGTGACATGTGCGTTTCCTCCTACATTCCAAAGGTGTACGAATTAGTGTTAGTTAGTTGTGGGCATGCATTGTTGGTATCGGAAGTGTAGTGAAATGGGGGTGTGCTGGGGGGGGACCAACTGAGGTCTCCCAGCACATCTTTGGACTGTGTTGGTTGCTGACGCAAGAACCACATTTCACTGTACGCTTTAATGTACAAATCAACAAATCTTAAATCTTAATGTATTGATCATAAATATGTACCTTGATTATGAGATCTGATTAGGAGAAGTAAGGCAGTGATAAGAGCTGCTAAGCCACTACTTGCCACTAGGGGGTAGAAGAACCCCACTTTAGCAGTGTATGAACTAAGATAAATTGAACATCTCCATCTATAGGCTATCCTTCCACTTCCTCTTCTGCCTTTTTTGATAAGGTGAAAGAACAAACTTCTCTGTTTCAGGAGGTCGTTTTGCATTATAGGTAATTTGCTGTCATAGCATGCCCACAACTCACTAACCCCCTACATCTTTGGAATATGGGAGGAAACCAGAGCACCCGGAGGAAACCCACGTGACCATGGGGAGAATGTACAAAAAGATAGCAGTGGGAATTGAATTTGGATCAGGGGTGCTGTAAGGTGATATGCTAGCCACTACACTCACATGCCCAACAGAGGGATCCAGTTTCCTTCCACATAACAATGACATACGGGTTAGTAGGTTAAATGGTCACATGGATGTAACTGGGCAGCACTGGCCCGTTGGTCCGAAATAGCCTGTTACCGTTCTGAATCTCTACTCTAAAAAATAAAAATAAAATAAATCAAGGCAGCATGAGATAAGAGCTTTGCATCAAGACACCCTCAAATTGAACCCTAGTTGGGCCAGAAGGCCAGCCACTGGGCTGTATTTCTAAATAAGTAAATTAATATATGGTGTTAAAGAGGAATAGTGAGGTTGTGTTCAGGGGTTCATAGTTCAGAAATCTGCTGGCAGAGGGGTAGAGGCTATTCCTAAAATGTTGAGCGTAGGTCTTCACCTCCTGTAGCTCCTCCTTGATGGTAGTAATGTGAAGAGGGTATTTCATGGATGGTGAGAGTTCTTATGATGCCACGTTGATGAAGCACTGGTTTTGGAAGGTACCCTTCATGGTGAGAAGGCTAGTGCCTGTGTTGCTGGCTGAGTCTGAAACCTTCTTGCATTGGACCTTCCTGGTGTGGTGACAGAAGTCAGAATGCTCTCCATGGTACCTTTGTAGAAATTTGCAAGAGTCTTTAGTGGTATTAGCATAGAGACTAAGCTGTCAATCCACCATGTACACTAGGCACCAGTGTGTTTCTGGCACAGGGACTCTTTGTCCTCAACACCATCCCGGATACTCCTTCTCCACTGTGAGTAATCATGGGCCGGGGTTCCCAGGAGTCAGTGGGGGTCTGTCTCTCTGCTAATCACTTCCTGAGCCAGAACTCGGCATGGTGTGTCTATTTTTGGAGACGTGTGGCCTGGGAGAGGACACTGAGACTGGATTCAGTTATACTAGCAATGGATTTGGATGGTTTTGCTGAGGCAGCATTGTGGTAACTCTCCAGTGCCTTTTGTCCCCGCTACATCATTCCAAGTCTCAGAAGCGTGTAAGAGATCTGGGATAAATGCAGCCTAGTAGACCAAGAGTTGAGACCACACGTTGGGGGCTGCTCCTTGAACACCTTTTTCTGGTTTACAGAAAGGAATGGTCATTTTCATCATGACCTACAGTACCTACTGGAAAGAATCAGTAAGATTGAAATAGTACAGACACAATTTACAAGGATTTTGTACCTAAAGACCTGAGTTATAGGGAAAAGGTTAAATAGGTTAGGGATTTCTTTTCTGGAGTGTAGGAGAATGAGGGAAGATTTGACGGAGGTATACAAAATTATGAGGGATACAGCCAAGGTTAATGCAAGAAGACTTTTTTCACTGAGGTTGGGTGAGACTAGAACTAGAGGCCATAGGTTAAAGATGAAAGGTGAAATATTTCAGAGTAACCTGAGGGGGAGCTTCTTCACTCAGAGGGTGGTGAGAGTGTGAAATCAGTGGAAGTGGTGGATGTGGGTTCAGTTGCAACATTTAAGTGAAATTTGGATGTGTATATGGATGGGAGGGGTGTGGGTTGATGGGACAAGGCTGAATAACAGTGCTCTATGAGAGTGTTTCCTGATGTCCAGTGACATTGAGCACCACAGCACAGAAACAGGCCCTTCAGCCATTCTAGTCCATGTCAAACTGTTATTCTGCCTAGTGCCATTGACCCACGCCTGGACAACAGCCTTCCATACCCGTCTCATGCTCGTCACCACCTTTAGCTATATCACTTTTATCTGTAAAGCAGTGGTTCAGTACTTGATTTTTATTATATTAATGTAGGTTGTTGTCTTTTTTGCTACCTTAGACCCTTTTCCCACCTGAGATCCTTGTCTTCTGTTCCACAGAATGAGATTGTAGGAGGCACCAGAACTCTGTCAATCAATTTTTGTTCAAACAAATGTGCTTTGAATATAAATGGTGACTGGAATCTTTCAAGATTAGTATATTTAATCGAGGCCTCAGTATTTAGGACTGTACAAGTTGTCGTCACTTATTTGTTCAATGTCATAGAACATTACTGCACAGAAACAGGCCCTTCGTCCCATCTAGTCAGTGCCAGACTAGTCCCATAGACCCACACCTGGACTATATCCCTCCACACCCTTCCCATCCATGTAACTATCCAAACTTCTCTTTAATGTTGAGTCCGCATCCAGCATTTTCACTGGCAGTTTGTCCGCATTCTCATCACCCTCTGCGTGAAGAAATTCCCCTTCAAATTCCCTTTAAATATTTCACCTTTCATCCTTAACCTATGACTTCCAGTTCTAGTGATACCTTAACCTCAGTGGAAAATGCCTGCTTGCATTTATCCTACCTATACTTCTTATAATTTTGAAAACCTCTGTCAAGTCTTCCCCAATTCTCCTACACTCCGAGGAATAAGGTCCTAATCTATTCAACCTTTCCCTATAAGTCAGGTCCTCAAATCCCGGTGCCATCCTTGCAAATTTTCTTTGTACTTACTGATATCTTTCCTGTAGGTAGGTGACCAGAACTGCAAACAGTATTCCAGATTTTGCCTCACCGATGTCTTATTTCAAAATAACATCCCAACTCCTGTAGACAAAACTTACCATAGAAATAATCCATGTTTTCAGGAATTCCCTATGAATCTGCTTTATTAGACAGCAGTGTTAAACAGGAAGACAACTGTTACAAGAATCACCCCTTGTAATAATGATCAGTGAGGCACAGAGAATCTGCAGTTACCGACAAGTGACTTTTATTGTTTCAACTAAAAGCACGTGAGTTCACAAACTGTCTCTGTGTGCACCCTACTAGTATTCCTTGACACTCCATGAACAGTCAATGAAGAGAAAAGGTAATACCCAGGAAAGGAGTCTACGCTGGCCGGGCGTTCCTCGTGGTCCTGACCTCCACGTGTCCATGGGGTCCTCCTTATCCACGATTGTTGGTCTCTGGCTGCTGGAGAGTTATCGCCCCTACGTGTTTGGAGCTCCTGATTCTTATACTGTTCCTCATCAATTGGACCATTGGATCTCCATCCCACTGGCTCAAGGTCACCTGACCTACCTGGATCACCTTCTTACTGTTCATTGTACAGGGCTACAGCCAACATTGTTCCATGGCTCTGCCCACCCGAGCCTTGTGTATTTGTATCTTTACACTCTGAGTGGTCCAAACCAGTTAAATGAGGCAACCCAGACAGAGTCTAACAAGATTACCGATTGCAGGTCTGGCACTTTACGTAACAAGTAGCTACTCCTCTGAGAATGGTCTCAGGTATATTGCTCTGATTAGATTGTCCCAGAGTCAAGGATCAGTTCAGAGTCCACAAAATGGGAGAAACAAAGACAACTGGCTTGTCTGCTTCCCCTGTCCTTGATCCGACTGTAGTTTCTTCTGGCCAACATCTTGCTGCTCTTGATCCAAAGATATTTACCTTAGAATCATTATCCTCTTCTCATTCAGTTGACTGCCCATAGGACTGCCATGGAACCCAGCAGGTGTGCAACACTTACATTCTATAAAAAAAATATACATTTACTAACTAAATTCACCCACTTTATACTGATACTCGTCTCTGCTGTTTCTTGAAAGCGTTGCCCTCGATTTTTCCCATTATTTCAGCCTTCGATCTTCTCAGTTGATATACATTGAGCAATACAATTATCAGGGCACATAAAATCAGTATTACAGCAGCATGTGATACTAGTCTTACCCACGGATGTATTTGAACATTTGTCCTCCAATTCCAAAACTTACTCGAAAAGCCTGGGTCATTGAATGTTTCATTTGCCTTACCAGCATGTGTTTTAGTAATGTTAGTGTGTTCAGTCCATTGATGGATTATCTCCCTTGCCTTCTCAACAACACGTGTCCAGTCTGCAGTTAAGTGAGGCATTGGTGGTAACTCAGTACAATATAGTCCTGCAGATATTCGTCTGTTTCAGTGCATGGGATCTTGAAGTTCTGCTTCATTACTGTGTATAATACAAATTTGAGTCCTCCATATCTACTTTGTTAGACTGTATTACCCATGTCCATTGAGATGATTTGTTTCTATTCACTGAGTGTTTTCCAAGCAACGGTATCACTGTTGACACATTTGTCCGCTGTACTGGCTTGGGAACAAGACTGACCATGGCCTCAGTCATGGTTAATGCCATCGCAACAAAATTCATTATTCTCTTCATGTTGAATTAAACCTGTAACACACAAGAGTAATATCTGCTCTTATTTCCAGCTTAAATCTTAAGTTATTTTAAGTCCATATTTTGTTTCTCTAACCCATCCAATCTAGGCTCCCAATTGTCTTTGGACTCAAGCCCTGGCTTATCTTCCTTTGCCTTTGATTTTTTTGACAAAACTTTCCTGGGTCTCAGGATGAGGGGACTGAAAATCATCCCCTTTATAGAGTTTGTTCCCATCTTCTTGGAACAGTTGTTCCATCCTCAAGTCTTCCAAATCAGGGCCATCATGTACGTCAATTGTTATGTGCTGATGGTGATAACATTCCTGTTTCTCTCCCACCAATTTCAGCTGGTTGATATGGTACCACCCACCTTTATCTGGAGAACTCAGCACTTTGTACACTGAAGGGGTTGCTTTGTCTATAAATTCATAGGGCCCTGCAAACCTTGGATTTAAAAATGAGGTGGGTTGGTGTATTCTAATCATCACTTTTTTCCTGGGCTTAATTCTATGGGACTGACTTCTGAGTCAAAGTAGGCTTTACTCTTTTGCTTTTTTGGGCTGCCACATAATTGACCTCTTTCACTGTCTGTACCAATTGTGGTACCCACTTTTCTGACACAATCCCATCGATTTTGGGTTCTGAGATATCTAATCCTAACTACTCCTCTGACCTTCTCATGTCCCTTCCGGTCATGAGCTTATATGGGTTGTAACCAGTTGAAGATGCTGCTGTATTCATTATCATCAAGGCTTGCAAATTGGTCCAAGACCCTTCCACCGGTCTGGTGTGTCAAAGGGCTCCTTTCTTTACATTTCTAACAGGATTATATTGTGCACAGATCAAGCAATTTTTGACATAATGCTCCACATCATCCTTCATCTTAGGCTACCAGCCCACTTCCTTGATCTTTTCCTGGGTGCTTTTGTACCCCTGGTGTCCCCATAGATCATACCAATGGATCATCTGGTTTCTTCCTCCCTCTGGAACCACAAGCTTTCCTTCATGAAGGACAACCCCATCTTTGACAAGCACTCCCTTGTGCTCTTAGTATATTTCAGACCCTGCACCTTCTATCAATTTTTTAAATTCTTTCTCTTTCTTCTGCTCCTCTGTTAAATCCATAATCTTAATCTGTTGTTCTTTCTGCCTTCCAATCTCCCTAATCTGTGGTTGTCATTCCTGCCCAAATAAAGCACTTTGCTTTGCCAATTTGTCAGCCCTTATATTTCCCTCAGGAGATAATTTAGAGTGGCCTTTCACCTTTACGACTCCATATTCCTTTCCCTTTGCCTCTTCAAATATATATTGCAATAAAGCAGCAGATGGGAGGGCCTTCCCATCAGATGAAACAAACCCTCTGGCTTCCCACACAGACAAATGTTCTGTAAGGCTGTTACAAACATCCATGCTATCAGTGTATGATTGACCCTGGCGGGAAATGTTCTGGGTGGCTAACCACATATGCAACAGCTGTCAATTCTGCTGCCTGTGCACTCATGGTTTTAGGTAACTTTAAAACTATACTATACCTTTTCTGGCCATGTTCATCCTCTACATACTGTATACACCACACCCAGTTCTCCTCCTACCATCTTGCACTGATGAGGAGCCATCTACAAAAACTTTAAAGTAGGGTTTTTCTTTTTCCTTTGTGTCTTTGTTCTCAGTCATTACTTTGTCTGATCTGCTTCCAACCCCTCCTTTTTGTTTTGATACAAATGGACCCTTGGGATCGTTTGCTATCATAACTTGACACTCATGTTCAATTCCTTGGTACGCCAGGTTATCGGCTAACATGGAAGTAGTGTTTACTCGTTTTACACTAATATTTCTTCCTTGTAGCAGCAATGTCCATCTAGCAATTCTATTTTGGTTTACTGAACCATCTTTAATCCTTCCATCTAACAGTAATTGTATGGGGGTATAGCCTGTCAGTATTGTAATTGGATTAAATCCCACTATGTAGGTGAAATGTTGTACCGCCCAGAAAACTGCTAACAAGTGTTTTTCCACATACAGTATACCCCTGTTCTGCTGTTGAGAGCATGTGTGATGCATACACTACTGGTCTTAACTTCCTGTGCGTCTCCTGTAAGAGCACTGCTGAGAGGGTGGTATCAGTTGTCATTCTCCAATGAGAATGGCTCATTCAGATTTGGGGTTTTTAGAGCAGGCGCAGTGGCCAACGCTTGCTTCAGAGCTGTGATGGCCCGGGTGGGCTCTGATTTCTATTCCCACGCCACATTCTTTTTCAGTGTCTCTATTAAAGGAACTGCCTTAGTGGAAAATCCATCAATGTGATCCCTACAGTATCCTATCAGCCCCAGAAAGGACCTTTCAGGTCTTAGGGAATAGGCACTTTCATAACCAATTCTACTCTTCGCTTATCAATTTCTCTTTTTCCCAGTGTCAAGATCATTCCCAAATAACTAACTTCTTGTTTCATCACCTGTACCTTTTTAGGGTTTACCTTTAGTCCCAATGCAAGTAATAATTGCAACAGTTCTGTCATGAGCTGATAATGTTCCTGCTTAGTTTCAGTCTGCAGGAGCAGATCATCTACATATTAGACCAAGCACTCAGGTTTTGTAAACCGTTTTAACTCTTCACCTAAGCGTTGGTGAAATATAGACGGGGGATTATGGAACCCCTGTGGTAGGGCAGCCCGTGTATACTGCTGTCCCTGAAAGGTAAACGCAAACTTGTATTGACACTCTCTTTCTAGTGGGATAGACTAAAATCCATTATTTATGTCTAAAACTGTAAACCATTGAGCTCTCTCATTCTCTTTGACCGTTGTTTCTGGGTTAGTTGCTACAGTTGGGGCTGTTAACGGAGTTACTTTATTCAGCTCTTGATAGTCTATTGTCAGTCTCCAACTACCATCTGGTTTCCTCACTGGCCATATGGGTGAGTTGTTAGTGGAGGCTGCTGGCCTCAGTACCCCTTGTTGTACCAAACTCTGTATTATCTTACCGACATCTTCCTCTGCTTTCTTGGGAAACCCATATTACTTCTGTGGTTTGGGGTCTGGACCTCGTATGCACACACTGCCAGCCACCTTTCCGCAGTCATGCTTGTGCCTTGCAAATGCTTGCGAGTTCTGTGCAATAATTTGCTGCACCTTCTGATCATTGCTCATCTCTTCCGGTTTTATCCACATTTCACCCATTGTGCATATTCTATTCTGATATTCTCCAACTTGGATCTGCATGTGGTGTATGTTATTCATGCCATTTGGCATCTGCCAAATCATACAATTAACTGGGTCAAAACAAAGCCCCGCTTTGGCCAAGTAATCACTCCCCAGTATATGTTCCTGCTCCCTGGGTAAATCCACCAACACTACTGAATGTTTCAATGCTACACCTCCTATTCTAACTTCCAATGGTACACTCTCATGTCCCAGCCACGATGTAATGAGTCAGGATACTCTTCACTGGGCATCTATAGAAATTTGTCAAAGTTTTAGATGACATACCAAATCCGCACGAACTTCTAAGAAAGTAGAGACTTTTTTTTCTGATGGCACTTAGGTGTGCAACATGTGTGAAGAGGATGTCTGATGGGACACAGTATACACAGTGAATGAAGCACATGATTGCCTATGACTCATAGACCTTAGAACATAGAACTATGTCTACTGTCTGCCAGAGTTAACACTTCAGATCACTTTCTCTATAGCTGCCGACTGACCTGCTAAACATTGACTATACTCCTATTTAATATATTCTCCTATCGCAACTCTTGTTAGGTTGGTATCTGGGGTGAAAGACCTACTTAGCAAGAAAGAATGAGTAGTTTGGGCCGATATGCCTTACAATTTAGGAGAATGAGAGGTGAATTTAATTTATTAATGCTAACAGGATATTTCATCCTGCGGGGGAGTCTTGGAGTACGGCTTCAGAGGAAGGATGATTTTTAAAGATTAAGTTCATTTGTTACATGTACATTGAAATACATCGTTTCCATCTAATCAAATCAGCGAGAATTCTGCTGGGCAGCCTATGAGTGTTGTTACGCTTCCAGTATCAACATAGACGGCCCACAAATCACTAACACTAACCTGTATGTCTTTGGAATGTGGAAGGAGTCCAGAGCACCCAGAGGAAACCCATAAAGTCATAGGAAGAATGTACAAACTCCTTATAGACAGCGGTGGGAATTGAACTCTGACTTTTTGATCACTGGAACTCTAATAGTATCACGCTAATGACTACACTACCGTGCTGCTACTGTAATGCAGTAGTAACTGTCAACTGCCTAAAAAAATCTGTAAAAGAAAGTAGATGATCTGTAGAGCAGAAGGATCAAGTGATCTAGTAAGGAGTCAGCAGTTGGCAGGGTGATCCGTTTCAAGGCCTTGGACCACCTGGAAAGTAGCAATGCTATTTTTGATTACAGCTCAACTTTCAACAGTATCATCCATTCAGTCCTAATCAACACGCTTCAAAACCTAGGCCTCTGTACCTCTCTATGCAACTGGATCCTTAACTTCCTTATGAGGAGACCATAGTCAGTGCTCATTGGAATTAACATCTCCTCACTGACAGTCAACACTGGCGTATTTTAAGGATGTGTGCTTAGCCCGCTGCTCTACTCCGTCTACACCCATGATTGTGTGACTAGTCACAGTGTAAATGCCATCTATAAATTTGCTGATGACACAGCTGTTGTCGGCAAAATCTCAGTTGATGACAAGGAGACGTACAGGAGCGAAATAGGTCAGCTGGTTGAGTGGTGTCACAACAATAAATTTGCACTATACATCAGCAAGACCAGGGAATTGATTGTGGACTTCAGAAAGGGGAGGTTGCGAAAACACAGATCAGTCATCATTGAACGATCAACAGTAGAAAGGGTGAGCAGTTTCAAGTTTCTGGATGTCAACATCTCTGAAGATCTGTCCTGCGCCCAACACACTGATGCAATAATGAAGGAAATATGCCAGTGGTTATATTTCATTAGGATTTTGAGGAAATTTGGTATGTGACCGGAGACTCTAGCAGATTTCTACACGTGAGTTGTGAAGAGCATCCTGACAGATTGTATCACCATCTGGTGTGGAGGCGCCAAGACACAAGGTTGGAAAAAGCTGCAGGAGGTTGTAAACTCAGCCAGCTCCATCATGAGCACCCATCTTCTCAGCATTGAGGGCATCTTGAAAAGATGATGGCTCAAGAATGCACATCCACCACTAAGGACTCCCATCACCCTGGACATGCCCTCTTCTCATTGCTAACATCAAGGAGGAAGTAAAGGAGCCTGAAGATGAAGACACACACTCAACGTTTTAGCAACAGCTTCATCCCCTCTACCATCAGGTTTCTGAATGTCCATGAACACTACCTCACTATTTTGCACTCTTGCTCTACTGATTTTTTAAAATATTTCTAATCCTAATTTATACTATTTTTCAATGTATTGCACTGTACTGCTGCCACAAAACAACAAATTTTGTGTCATATGTCAGTGATAATAATTCTGATTCTGACTTAGATAAACATGTTTTCAGGCCATCTTTTACAACACTGAATTTGAGAAAGGAGATTATTTTATTGAGGCCAGTAATACAACTGACTTGGTGCATAATAATGGTTGACCAATTGCATGACCAATTCCTCCAACCATAATGAAGTAACAACAAAATATTTAATGAGTCCACACCAGGGTAAGGCTAGTACCATCAATGGCAGGGTCCTGAAGAACTTTGTGGAACAGAGGAACCTTGGCGTGTAAGTGCATAATTCTCTGAAAGTGGTGTCACAGGTGTCCGCCTGTCAGCGAGCCACTGGTGGGCAAAGGAAACACTTCAAAGATAACATCAATTTCAGCCTGCAGAAATTCAACGTTACATGTAAAAACTGGGAAGACATTGCACTCAATCAGTACACCTGGAGGAAATCTGTTCAAGAGGGAGCTGCCCTACATGAGAATGATCTCCACTGTATCGCAGAGAACGTGTGGCAGCTGTGAAAGGAGAGACTGAACAGCCAAAAGACCTAACCACTAACCACAGCCACCACTTACTCTTGCCCACACTGCACCAGAATATGTGGATCCCACATTGGCCTTTATAGTCAACTGAGGACCCACCAGTAGACAACCTGTTAGGAGAACATCATACTTGACTCAAGTGATTGCGTATAGGTATCACAGGTAGATAAGATGGTGAAGAAGGTGTTTGGCATCAATCAGGGCACTGAGTAAAGGAGTTGGAAAGTTATGTTGCAATTATGTAAAATGTTAGTGGGGTTGCACTTGGAGTATTATGTACAGTTTTGGTTATCAACTATATATGTAAGAAATATATTAGTAAACTAAAAAGAGTGCAGAAAAGATTTACCAGGATTTTGCCTGGACTTAGGAGCCTGAGTTACAAAGAGAGGTTGCATAAACTAAGACTTTATTCCCTTGGATGTAGGAAATTGAGGGGTGACTTGAGAGAGGTATATGAGATCATGACAGTGGGAAAGCACAGAGTTTTTTTTCTGAGGGGAGTACTAAAAGCAAAAGGGCAGAAGATCAGAGGCAAGAGAATTAAAAGGGTTCTGAGGGGAACTTCGTAAAAAGGGTGATATATAATGAGCTGCCAGAAATAGTGGTTGAGGCAGTCATATTAGCAACGTTTAAAAGCTATCTAGATAAGTACATGGGCAAGAGAGGTTTAGAGGCTATGGGTCAAACACAGGCAGGTGGGACTAGTTCGCTGGGCAACACAGTTATCATGGACGAATTAGATTGAAGAGCTTGTTTCTGTGCTCTGTGACTCTGTGACTCTGAGATGAATTTGGTAAGAGTGTTGACCAAATGTTGAGGAGGTATCTCCGGTATTTATTCCAGTAGTGCTTTGGGGTATTTTATGTGCAGCTCAGTGCTGAAGAGGCCCTGGCATATCAACTGGCGGGTGGGCACCACTGACAGATTAGCACACACAAAATACTTGAGGAACTCAGCAGGTCAGGCAGCATAGTTGATGTTTCTTACCGGGGCCCTTCATCAAGGAGCACAGACAGAACAGCACTCCTTCAGTACTAAAAGAATTTTACTGTCTGCTCAAATCTCTGGAATGGGACCAGTGGATTCAGACACTGGAACATTATACACTAGTCTATCCCAACCAGAGATCCTGCAATTGTCAAGAAGCTACAGAAAGGAGCCTTGAAGCTCAGGAGAACCTAGCACAGTGCAGGCCCTTCAGCCCATGATGTTGTGCTTATCTTTTAACTTACTGTAAGATCAATTTAACCCTTCCCTTCTACAGAGACTTATCTAAGAGTTTCTTAAATGTCCCTAAATGAACTTCATCTACCACCAACACACATCAAAGTTGCTGGTGAACGCAGCAGGCCAGGCAGCATCTTTAGGAAGAAGTACAGTCGACGTTTCAGGCCGAGACCCTTCGTCAGGACTAACTGAAGGAAGATTTAGTAAGAGATTTGAAAGAGGGAGGGGGAGGGGGAAGATCCAAAATGATACGAGAAGACAGGAGGGGGAGGGATGGAGCCAAGAGCTGGACAGTTGATTGGCAAAAGGGGTATGAGAGGATCCATGGGACAGGAGGCCCAGGGAGACAGAAAAGGGGGAGGGGGGAAAAACCCAGAGGATGGGCAAGGGGTATAGTCAGAGGGACAGAGGGAGAAAAAGGAGAGAGAAAGAAAGAATGTGTGTATATAAATAAATAACGGATGGGGTACGAGGGGGAGGTGGGGCATTAGCAGAAGTTAGAGAAGTCAATGTTCATGCCATCAGGTTGGAGGCTACCCAGACGGAATATAAGGTGCTGTTCCTCCAACCTGAGTGCGGCTTCATCTTTACAGTAGAGGAGGCCGTGGATAGACATATCAGAATGGGAATGGGATGTGGAATTAAAATGTGTGGCCACTGGGAAATCCTGCTTTCTCTGGCGGACAGAGCGTAGGTGTTCAGCAAAGCGGTCTCCCAGTCTGCGTCAGGTCTTGCCAATATATAGAAGGCCACATCAGGAGCACCAGATGCAGTATATCACCCCAGCCGACTCACAGGTGAAGTGTCGCCTCACCTGGAAGGACTGTCTGGGGCCCTGAATGGTAGTGAGGGAGGAAGTGTAAGGGCATGTATAGCACTTGCTCCGCTTACAAGGATAAGTGCCAGGAGGGAGATCAGTGGGGAGGGATGGGAGGGACGAATGAAAAAGGGAGTCGCATAGGGAGCGATCCCTGCGGAAAGCGGAGAGAGGTGGGGAGGGAAAGATGTGCTTAGTGGTGGGATCCCGTTGGAGGAGGCGGAAGTTATGGAGAATAATATGTTGGACCCGGAGGCTGGTGGGGTGGTAGGTGAGGACCAGGGGAACCCTATTCCTAGTGGGGTGACGGGAGGATGGAGTGAGAGCAGATGTGCATGAAATGGGGGAGATGCGTTTGAGAGCAGAGTTGATGGTGGAGGAAGGGAAGCCCCTTTCTTTAAAAAAGGAGGACATCTCCCTTGTCCTGGAATGAAAAGCCTCATCCTGAGAGATGATGCAGCGGAGATGGAGGAATTGCGAGATGGGGATGGCATTTTTGCAAGAGACAGGGTGAGAAGAGGAATAGTCCAGATAGCTGTGAGAGTCAGTAGGCTTATAGTAGACATCAATAGATAAGCTGTCTCCAGAGATAGAGACAGAAAGATCTAGAAAGGGGAGGGAGGTGTCGGAAATGGACCAGGTAAACTTGAGGGCAGGGTGAAAGTTGGAGGCAAAGTTAATAAAGTCAACGAGCTCAGCGTGCATGCAGGAAGCAGCGCCAATGCAGTTGTTGATGTAGCGAAGGAAAAGTGGGGGACAGATACCAGAATAGGTACGGAACATAGATTGTTCCACAAAGCCAACAAAAAGGCAGGCATAGCTAGGACCCATACGGGTGCCCATAGCTACACCTTTAGTTTGGAGGAAGTGGGAGGAGCCAAAGGAGAAATTATTAAGAGTAAGGACTAATTCCGCTAGACAGAGCAGAGTGGTGGTAGAGGGGAACTGATTAGGTCTGGAATCCAAAAAGAAGCGGAGAGCTTTGAGACCTTCCTAATGGGGGATGGAAGTATATAGGGACTGGACATCCATGGTGAAAATAAAGCGGTGGGGGTCAGGGAACTTAAAATCATCGAAAAGTTTAAGAGCGTGAGAAGTGTCACGAACATAGATAGGAAGGGATTGAACAAGGGGGGATAAAACCGTGTCAAGGTATGCAGAAATGAGTTCGGTGGGGCAGGAGCAAGCTGAGACAATAGGTCTGCCAGGACAGGCAGGTTTGTGGATCTTGGATAGGAGGTAGAAACGGGAAGTGCAAGGTGTGGGAATTATAAGGTTGGTAGCAGTGGATGGGAGATCCCCTGAGCGGATAAAGTCGGTGATGGTGTGGGAGACAATGGCCTGGTGC
The DNA here is from genome assembly GCF_030028105.1 of Mobula birostris. NCBI lineage: Eukaryota > Metazoa > Chordata > Chondrichthyes > Myliobatiformes > Myliobatidae > Mobula > Mobula birostris. The sequence continues at coordinate 110,566,144 of NC_092375.1, read as the reverse complement.
TCCTTAGTGGGGTGACGATCGAGGGGTAAATAAGAGGAGGTATCCGTGAGTTGTCACTGTGCCTCGGCAAGATAGAGGTCAGTACGCCAGACTACAACAGCACCCCCCTTATCGGCAGGTTGAATAGTAAGGTTAGAATTAGTGCGGAGGGAGTGAAGTAGCCTCCAACCTGATGGCATGAACGTTGACTTCTCTAACTTCTGCTCATGCCCCACCTCCCCCTCGTACCCCATCCGTTATTTATTTATTTATTTATTTATATACACACATTCTTTCTCTCTCTCTCCTTTTTCTCCCTCTGTCCCTCTGACTATACTCCTTGCCCATCCTCTGGGTTTCCCCCCCCTCCCCCTTTTCCTTCTCCCTGGGCCTCCTGTCCCATGGATCCTCTCATATCCCTTTTGCCAATCACCTGTCCAGCTCTTGGCTCCATCCCTCCCCTTCCTGTCTTCTCCTGTCATTTTGGATCTCCCCCTCCCCCTCCCACTTTCAAATCTCTTACTGGCTCTTCCTTCGGTTAGTCCTGACGAAGGGTCTCGGCCTGAAACGTCGACTGTACCTCTTCCAAGAGATGCTGCCTGGCCTGCTGCGTTCATCAGCAACTTTGATCTGTGTTGCTTGAATTTCCAGCATCTGCAGAATTCCTTGTGTTTTCATCTACCACCATCCTTGGCGGGGCATTCCGTGCACCCACCACTTTCTGTATAAAAGTAAACATTACCTCTGACATCTCCCTATACTTTCCTCCAATCACCTTAAATTATAAGCATTATTGTTTCAGCCTTGGGAAAAAGCCTTGGTTATCCACTTGATCTGGGGCTCTATCTTGTATACCTCCATCAATCCAGGCAGTCATCTAATCCTGGCAGCATTCTGGTAAATCTCTGCACTCTCTATAAAGCTTCTTTATAGAAGGGAACTTATTCCAACCAGCATTAGCTGCGAAAGGATAGCTGGGAGAAGGGTTTGAAGCAGAATTCAGCAACGATCCTTTCGGTCTCAGTCATCGCTCTAGGCTACTTTGGAAATTCGCCTGGCTTCTGATGCACTTGGTGCCCGTCCTTCCCAGAGAGATAAATAACTGCTTTTCTCCGTCAGTCTCTTTTTAATTATGTGGCTATGATTTTTTTTCTTCCCGCTCCTCATTCAGAAACACAAATTTCTGTCATTTTTCACAAACCCAGTGTCGTGATTTAATTAAATCCAGGCGCCAGAGTTGTTTAAGTACCTATTTCGTTTTTTAAGAAAGTAAGTATTTGTTGCAACCATCTTGACATTAACAATGTCTATCAGTATCAGTCTTCTGTAACTCTTGGGCAAGCTGTCTGCCCTTAGTGTATGAACCACAATCAGTATTTCCCCACCCCTTCCTCAAAGAGCATTAGCTTTCTTTGCAGTCTGGATTGACGGTCCCAGCCTTGTACAGAAGGAACATTCAAAGTGTCATCCTTCAGATGTACATCCACCCAAGACCTCAGTTTATAAGATCCCACAGTCATTTCCAAACAGTCCTAGCCAATATTTATTCTTCAACCATAAGGCATTTCATAACAGATGACCTGATCTTTATTGCATAGTTGTTGTCTGCAGGAGATTGCTATATGCATCTGGACAGCAGCACTGAGTGTTCTTCAGCAAGTCCTGCAATGGTTATAAGATGATTTCAAACATACTAGGATCATGGAAGGTGCTATATAGAACTGGGGGGCACAGTAGCATAGTAGTTAGTATAACCCTATCACAGCACCCGCAACACAGGTTCAATTCCTCTGCTGTCTGTAAGGATTTTGTACATTCTCCCTGTGATGTCCGGGCTTCCTCTGGGTGCTCTGGTTTCCTCCCTCTTTAAAAAAGATCTACGGGTTGGTCGGTTAATTGGTCACCAGAGTATAATTGGGCGGTGCAGGTTCATTTGGCCAGAGAATTACACATCCACCCCTTTCACAGTTAAAAAAAGAATTGCACGTCCATTCATTTTACAGTTAACGTTGTATTTGCCCAGGTGGAATCTGCAGAAACTAACAGTGGGAAGAGCTTCTTCCCTCTTCCCTTCCTGTCCCGATGAAGGGTGTCGTTCAGAAATGTTGACTGTTTATTCCCACTCCCAAAGATGCTGTCTGGCTGGGTGAGCTCCTCCAGCATTTTGTGTGTGTTGCTGTAGATTTCCAGTAACTGTAGAACCTTCTGTGAAACTGAGATAGTGCTTTGGGCCAATGGCTTTCAATGGGATGTTTGTGTTGAAAGGCATTCACCTGAAATATTAACTCTGTTTCACTCACCGTAGATGGTGACTGACTTCTGAGTCTTTTGATTTTCATTATTTGCAAAGAAGCTTTACGAGAATATTGCCAGGACTAGAAGGTCTGAATTATAGTAAGAGGTTGGCCAGGCTACATCTTTAATCCTTGGAGACATGAGAATGAGGGACAACCTTATAAAGTGTTTAACATTATGAGGGGCATTGATAAGGTAGATGGTAACAATCTTTTCCCCAGGGTAGGGAAGTTCAAAACTGGGAAGCATAGGTTTAGGGTGCGAGGGGAAAGATTTAAATGGGCAACTTTTCCACACAGAGGGTGATGAATATATGGAATAAGGTGCCAGAGGAAGTGGCAGGAACAATGGTACCACTGAAGAAGCACTTGGAGGTGTAGATCTCAGAGAGATATGGGCGGAATTCGGGATATTAAGGCTAGCTGGGTGGGCACTGTGATCGGCATTAATTGGGTTGAACAACCTGTATCTGTGCTGTAATGCTCTACAACTCGATGAAATGGGACTTGTATTCCCACTTTATTTGTAACCCTCCAAATATCTAATCAAACACACTCACTCTTTCTCCCTGTATCTCCCTGTGAACCCCTATTGTGTTGTAATTCATACAGCTCTCTCCTCTTCCACTGGCTTTCATTAACAAGACCTTTAGTAGTAGAAAAGGGGAGGCTTGTAGAGAAAAGGGGTACCGTGGCTGCGTGGGGAATAACGCAACGCTGTTACAGCTCGGGGCGGCGTGGCTGTGTGGGGAACAACGTAACGCTGTTACAGCTTGCAGCGGTGTGGCTGGGTGGGGAATAGCGCGACGCTGTTACAGCTAGGGGCATCGGAGTTCGGAGTTCAGTTTTGATACTGTCTGAAGGAAAACTGTTTGTCCTTCATGTGAATATGTGAGTTTTCTCTGGCTGCTCTGGTTTCCTCCCACAGTCTGAAGATCAGCAAGTTAATTGTTCATTGTAAATTGTCCTGTGATGAACATAAAATAGGTAGGTTCAAGCAACACACACAAAAAATGCTGGTGAACGCAGCAGGCCAGGCAGCATCTCTAGGAAGAGGTACAGTCGATGTTTCAGTCTGAGACCTTTCATCAGGACTAACTGAAAGAAGAGTTAGTAAGAGATTTGAAAGTGGGAGGGGGAGGGGGAGATCCGAAATGATAGGAGAAGACAGGAGGGGGAGGGATGGAGCCAAGAGCTGGACAGGTGATTGGCAAAGGGGATATGAGGCTGGAGAAGGGAGAGGATCATGGGACGGGAGGCCTAGGGAAGAAGAAGGGGGGAGGAACCAGAGGATGGGCAAGGAGTTATAGTGAGAGGGACAGAGGGAGAAAAAAAAGAGAAAAAAGGGAAAAGATAGATAAATAGACAGATAGGTAGATAGATAAATAAATAAATAAATAAATAAATAAGGAATCGGGTACGAAGGGGAGGTGGGGCATTAGCGGAAGTTTGAGACGTCGATGTTCATGCCATCACGTTGAAGGCTACCCAGACGGAATATAAGGTGTTCTTCCTTCAACCTGAGTGTGGCTTCACCTTTACAGTAGAGGAGGCCGTGGATAGACATATCAGAATGGGAATGGGACGTGCAATTAAAATGCGTGGCCACTGGGAGATCCTGCTTTCTCTGGCAGGTAAAGCATAGGTGTTCAGTGAAACGATCTCCCAGTCTGCATCAGGTCTCGCCAATATATAGAAGGCCACATCGGGAGCACCGGATGCAGTACATCACCCCAGCCAACTCACAGGTGAAGTGTCGCCTCACCTGGAAGGACTGTCTGGGGCCCTGAATGGTGGTGAGGGAGGAAGTGTAAGGGCATGTGTAGCACTTGTTCTGCTTACAAGGAGATTGGTGGGAAGGGATGGGGGAGGGAACGAATGGACAAGGGAATCGTGCAGGGAGCTTTCCACAGGAATCTTAGCTTCATCCCTCCCCTTCCTGTCTTCTCCTATCATTTCAGATCTCCCCCTCCCCCTCCCACTTTCAAATCTCTTACTATCTCTTATTTCAGTTAGTCCTGACGAAGGGTCTCGGCCTGAAACATCGACTGTACCTCTTCCAATAGATGCTGCCTGGCCTGCTGCGTTCACCAGCATTTTTTGTGTGTGTTGCTTGAGTTTCCAGCATCTGCAGATTTCCTCTTGTTTGCGTTTTTAAATAGGTAGGTTACTGGCTGGTGTGGCTAGTTGGACCAGGATGTCCTGTTCTGTGCTGTATCTCTAAATAAATTAAAATACAATAAAAAATCAGAGAAGTGCACCCGATTGGATAACACTTTCAAATAATGGACACAAGCATAGTACAGAGTACGGTACTGCACAGTGTAGGCTCTTCAGCTCATGAAGACCTTTTGATCTACTGAATCTGTGCTAGGAGTGTAGTTGCAGTGTATTTAGTAAATAGTACATAGAACCAGACCTAGTAAAGAGAATGAATTTTCAGAAGGTGAATGTCATGCTAATCAAATGAGCTCTTTTATCTTGGATTGTGCTGTCTTTCTTGAGTTGTTGCAGCTGCGGTCATCTGGGCACGTGGAGAGTGTTCTATCACACTTCTGACTCATGTCTTGTACTTCTGCGCGGGTATCACTTCACAGCACCAAGCAATCGCTGATCAGGGTTCAATTTCCACTGCTGTCTGTAAGGAGTTTGTATGTTTTCCTTGGGTGCTCCAGTGCTTCCCAAAGCTGTACAGGTTAGGCCTAGTGAGTTGTGGCCATGAAATGTTGGGACTAGAAGTGTGGCAACACTGTCAGGCTGCCTGTATAATCCTCGCTGATTTGATTTGATGCAAATGATGCATTTCACTGTATGATTTGATAATACATGTGACAAATAACTAATCTAAACTAAACAATTTGTTGAAAAGCTATGAGCTGTCCAGCTTTTGACTTGTTCTCGTTATGTTACTGGTTTGTTTGAGTCCCTGGTCAGTGATCCACAGAGGTCAATAGCATTGAATGTCTAGAGTGGGTGCTTCGGATCTCTGTCGTTGCATGTTGCCATTGCCATTGTTGCCATTACTAAATGAAAAACTATCATTTGCAATAAGAAGTGTAAAAACGTAGTGCAGAAAAGAGCAAAATGGTGTGGTAGTATTCATGGGTTCATGCACCATTTAGAAATCTGATAGCAGAAGGGAAGAGGCTGTTCCTAAAATCAGTTCTGTTGAAGGGTCTTAGCCTGGAACCCCGACTGCTCCTTTCCATAGATGGTGCATGACCACCTGTGATCTTCCAGCATTTTGTAGGCCAGTGATCCCCAACCTCCGGGCCACAGACCAATACATTGCCGTGAAGAATGCAGCGGTACAGCAGTAGCCAGAACGCACCTAGCGCGTCTTTAAGAAAAAAGACGAAATAAAAGAGCTAATTAATTAGGTGCTGCCCAGCATGTAAATGTTGGCCCAGATCTGAGGCGACTGCGGATATAGCAATGATGGATATAGCATTTTTGAGGCATCGCCTTTTGAAGATGTCCCTGGTGTTGGGGAGGCTAGTGCCCATGATGGAGCTGGCTGAGTTTACAAATTTCTGCAGCTTTTTCCTATCTTGTGTAGTGGCCCCCACCATGCCAGATGGTGACGCACCCAGTTAGAATGCTCTCCATTGTACATCTGCAGAAATTTGCTAGAGTCCTTGGTGACATATCAAGAGAATACAAAACAAGGCAGTAGAAGATCCTTCAACTCTTTCAATTGTGTTTTTATTAGTTAATATTAGTGGTTGTGGTGACTGGTAGCATTTATTATCTCTGTACTGAGGAGATAATTAAGAGCCAGTCACTTTAGGAGTCTGAAGTTATTCGTAGGTCAGATGGCAGATTTCTTTCCTAAACATTCCCCATGTGAGTTTTTATACAACTCAGTGACTGCTTGTCACCGTGGCTCAGACTAGACTTTTTACAAATTCCAGATTTATTTAATTGCAAGAATTAAAGTTTCCAGTTACTGTGGTGGCAGTCAATGTCTTAATCCAACAATTTATTTATTTATTTTGTGATGCAGTGCAGGCGAAGTAGACCCTTCCAGCCATTCGAGCCATACCGCCCCAGCAACCCCACAACCCCAATGACCCTTAACCTACTCACTGGACAACTTGCAACCAATTAACCTACCCGGTAGCCTTTGGACTGTGGGAGGAAACTGGAGCACCTGGGGATAACCTACACATTGCACAAGGAGGACGTACAGAGACTTCATTCACAAGAAGTATGGTGCCGGAATTGAACTCCAAACGCTGGAATATCCCAAGCTGTAATAGCGTCTTGCCCATGGTAGCATAGCGGTTGTGGGATTGAAGCTCCTGTTACAGGATCACTAGTCCTCATTTCTGAATGTAATCCTAGTAGCAGAACTGTCGGTCTGAGTCTTAATTAAACCTTGTGGAGTTGCACTGATTTGATCTTGTATTGAGGTCCTATTCACCAGGTATATAGTTTACCAGATAACCTATACTGACATTAAATAAGGTTGGACAAAGGAAAATCGTATGTTCATGTTCATAGCTAAAGTCAAAGTAAATTTATTATTGAAACACGTATATGTCTCTATACAGTGCCTTGAAAAAGTATTCAACCCCCACAAATATTTTCACATTTTACTTCCTCATTTTCTAAACTTAAGATATATTGAAGAAGGATTGTTTCATGCTGATCTACAAAACACTGTGTATCATGTGAAATCAAAAGAAAAATTCCATAACCTGTCAACAATTTACTAAAAATTAAGAAGTAAAATTGTGAGGCTGAAAAAGTACTCATCCCCTTTATAATTATGACACTAACTTTCCTCAGGTGCAATTACCTCACCAGCTCATCCAACTTGTTGATATAGAAAATTGGAGGATCACCTGTTTTCATAAATTCATAAGAATAAATACCCCCTCTTTGAAAGGTCTGACGTTATGGTAGATTTTCAATAGACCAAGCCAAACTGAAGACAAAAGAGTACTCAAGACAAGTCAGGGAAATGATAATACAGAAGCACACGTCTGGAGAAGGGTACAAAGCCTTCTCAAGGCACTGAACATAGCTCAGAGCTTAGTACAGTCCACCATGAAAAAGTGGACAAACGTGAATGGAGTTCAACCCAGACAAGTGTGAGGTGGTTCATTTTGGTAGGTCAAATATGATAGCAGAATATAGTATTAATGGTAAGACTCTTGGCAGTGTGGAGGATCGGAGGGATCTTAGGGTCTGAGTCCATAGGACGCTCAAAGCTGTGGTTAAGAAGGCATACGGTGCATTGGCCTTCAACATTCATGGGATTGAGCTTAAGAGCCGAGAGGTAATGTTGTAGCTATATAGGACCCTGGTCAGACCCCACTTGGAGTACTGTGCTCAGTTCTGGTCGCCTCACTATAGGAAGGACGTGGAAACCATAGAAGGAGTGCGGAGGAGATTTACAAGGATGTTGCCTGGATTGTGGAGCATGCCTTATGAGAATAAGTTGAGTGAACTTGGCCTTTTATCCTTGGAGCGACAGAGGATGAGAGGTGACTTGGTAGAGGTGTACAAGATAATGAGAGGCATTGATTGTGTGGATAGTCAGAGGCTTTTCCCCAGGGCTGAAATGGCTCGCATGAGAGGGCACAGTTTTAGGGTGCTTGGAAGTAGGTACAGGGGAGATGTCAGGGGTAATTTTTTTATGCAGAGAGTGGTGAGTGTGTGGAATGGGCTGCCAGCGACGGTGGTGGAGGCGGATACGATAGGGTCTTTTAAGAGACTCCTGGATAGGTACATGGAGCTGAGAAAAATAGAGGGCTATGGGTAAGCCGAGATAGTTCTAGGGTAAGGACATGTTCAGCACAGCTTTGTGGGCTGAGGGGCCTGTATTGTGCTGTAGGTTTTTTATGTTCCTATGTTTCTGTGAAACCACAGCTGCACTGCCTAGGTCAAGCTGATCCTCGAAACTTAGTCACTGGAGAAAAATGGTACTTGTAAGAGAGACTATGTTGACATCAATTGTCATTCTGAGTGAGATGCAGACTTCAGTAGCTGCGACTAGAAATGAAATTCATGGCTCTGCAATCTCTAAGGCCTTACACAAAAACGGTGTAAATGGAAGAGTGGCAAGGAAGAAGCCTGGCTAAAAAAACGTATCCTTACCCAAAAAGACTTTGCAACAAACGCACTTGAAATGCTGCGAGAACTCAGCTGGCCAGGCAGCATCTATGGAAAAGAGTACAGTCAATGTTTTGGTCCGAGACCCTTCAGCAGGACTCAAGACTTTGCAATGTATCATTTAAAATATACTGTAAGGATGCAGAAGAAAGTCTTGTGGTTGGATGAGACTAATGTTGAAATTTTTGGCCTCTACGTGTGGTGTAAATCTAATACTGTGCATCAGCCAAGTAACGCCATCCCTACTGTAAAGAATGCTGGGGTAGCATCATGCTATGGAGATGCTTTTCAGCAGCAGGGACTGGAAATCTAGTCAAGATTAATGGGAAGATGAATGCTGCTAAATACAGAGAGATCCTGGATAAAAACCTGCCAGCCTCTGGCAGAAGGCTTAAAATGGGAAAGAAGTTAAGTCTTTCAGCAGGAACCGAGCCAAAGCTCACTGTCAGAGCAACCATGAAGTGGCTTCAAATGAAGAAAATTGATGTGCTTGAGTGGCCCAGTCAGAGTCCTAACCTTAACTCTATTGATCATCTTTGGCAAGACCTCAAGATTGCTGTCCACTGCCGCTCCCCAACTAACCTGGCACATCTTGAGCAACTTTGCAAGGAGGAGTGGGCAAATCTTGCTCCGTTATGTTGTACAAAGCTGATAGAGAGCTATCCAGAAAGATTAGAATTAGAATTTATTTAAATCTTACATCCATCCCACAACATGAGGGAATAAAAACCTTTGCATTATGACTCAGTTGCAATGTACAGACATGTCAATTTAAAAGTCTAAGGGCTTGTAGAAAGAAGTTGTCCCATAGCCCGTTGATCCTGGCTTTAATACTGCGGTAGCGTTTGCCAGACGGAAGTAGCTGAAGCAGTTTATGGTCGGAGTTCTGGTGTCCCCGATGATCTTCCAGGCCTTCTCTCTGCACTTGCTGTTATAAATGTCCTCAATGGAGGGAAGCTCACGTCCACAGATGCGCTGGGCTGTCTGTACCACTCTCTGAAGTGCCCAGCGATCAAGGTTGGTGCAGTTCCCGTACTAGGCAGTGATACAGTCAGTCAGGATGCTCTCAATGGTGCCCTGTAAGAGGTCATGAGGATTTGGGGGCCCACGCTGAACTTCTTCAGTCGCCTGAGGTGGAAGAGACGCTGTTTTGCTTTTTTTGCCATGAAGCTGGTGTGTACAGTCCAGGTGAGATCATCAGTGATTTGTATACTGAGGAACTTGAAATTACTCACCCTCTCAACCGCAGACCCATTGATGTTATTGGAGCGAGTCTGTCTCCGATCCTCCTGTTACCCACAATCAGCTCTTTTGTTGTTTGGACACTGAGGGAGAGGTTGTTATCCTGGCACCACTGTGTCAGGATGTCAACCTCTCCTCTGTAGGCTGTCTCATCACTGCTAGAAATAAGGCCGGTCAAAGTCATGTCATCTGTGAATTTGATCATCAAATTGGAGCTGTGTGTGGCAGCACAGTCGTGGGTGTAAAGGGAGTAGAGGAGGGGACTCAGAACACAACCCTGGGGGGCACCTGTGTTGAGGGGCAGAGGGGCAGAGGTGAGGGAGCCAATCCTTACCACCTGTCAGCGATCAGATAGGAAGTCTAGGATCCAGCTGCACAAGGTGGGGTGCAGGCAGAGGTCTCTGAGCTTCCTGTCAAGTCTGGAGGGAATTATAGTGTTGAATGCTGAACTGTAGTCCAGGAACAGCATTCTAATGTATGCATCCCTCTTCTCCAAGTGAGTGAGGATGGTGTGTAGTGCTGTGGCTATGGCGTCATCGGTAGACCGGTTTCATTGGTAGGCGAATTGTAGGGGTCCAGTGTGGGTGGTACCATGCTGCAGATGTAGTCTTTAACCAGCCTCTCAAAGCATTTGCTTATAATTGAGGCGAGGGCGACAGGACGCTAATCATTCAGGCATGCTACCTTGGTTTTCTTAGGTACAGGGACAATGATGGACGATTTGAAACAGGAGGGCGCTACACACTGGGAGAGGGAGAGATTGAAAATGTCCGTAAACACACCAGCAAACTGTTCCGCACAGACTTTGAAGTCGTGCCCTGGGACGCCGTTTGGCCCCACTGCCTTGCAGCTATTGACACGTTGGAAAGGTCTACATACCCCAGTCTGGAGATGACCAAGGTGCAGATCTCATTGGCAGCTCTCCTCGGGGGTTTAGTCCTATCAACCTCGAATCGAGAGTGAGAAAACGTTTGGCTTGTCTGGGAGAGAGGCGACAATGTTGGCTGTACAGCTGTGTTTCTTCTTGAAGTCTGCGATAGTGTGTAGTCTTTGCCATACACTGCATGTGTCACTGTCGCAGAGTTGTGACTACATTTTGTCCGTGTTGCTGTTTTGCCACCTTGATGGCTCTACGTAAATCATAGTGGCATCTGTTGAGCTCCTGTTGGTCTCTGGAGACGAAGTCTTTATCCCTCGTACTGACAGCAACATGCACTGAACTGTTTATCCAAGGCTTCTGTTTTGGGTAGACCTGGACTGATTTTTGAGGAACGATGTCTTCAATATGCACTTCTGAATGAAGCTTGTGACCACCTCTGTGTATTCGAAGATGTTCTCAGCTCGAAATACCTCCCAGGTGACGCAATCAGAGGAATCTTGTTGCATTGAGTTTGACTGGTTGGACCAGCAGCTGTAATAGTTGTGAGAGGTGGTTCAACTAAGTACTGAGCAGAGGAGGATGAATACTTCTGAAGTGCTGACATTTCACTTTTTGAATTATTAGTTTTTCATGCTTTACAATTTTCCCTGTTTTTTTGGACTCTACTGTGAAAAAGAAGCACATGATTCACAAATAAAAGTTGTCAGTTAAATTGATCAAAATCCCTGGTTAATACTCATTTATGTGAACAAAGTTGCTTGCTTCAATTGTTTCCATGACTTGTGTTTTTTTTTGTCTTTTGCTGTACATTGGGTGTTGGATTTTCTTTTTTTAAATTGGATTCTTTTGGGTTTCTTGCTTTGTGGCTGCCAGTAAACAGACAAATCTCAAGATTGCATAATTTATACATACTTTGAGAATAAATATACTTTGAACCTTTGAATCAAAGGGTTGGGGGCTGAATACTTCTACAAGGCACTGTATGTAAAATTTACAAAATGCTAGAGGAGGTCAACAGGTTGAGCAACATTTATGGGAAGGAATGGAAGTTGATGTTTCAGGCCAAGATGCTTCATTATGCCCAATAAACACAAGAGATTATAAAGAGGGTAGAAATCCAAAGTAACACACACCAAACACTGGAGGAATTCAGCAGGTCAGGCAGTATATAAACAGTCTGAGACCCTTCTTCAGAAAATATGTCACCATATACTACTTTGAGAATCATTTTCTTGCAGGCATTTACGGGAAAATAAGGAAATACTATAGAATTTGTGAAAAACTTATGTAACAAAGACTGTCAAATATCTAGTGTGCAAGAGAAGGCAAATCATGCGGATAATAAAAAGAGTAAAGAAATAATACTGAGAACTTTTAAAAACCAACAGAAGGCAACTAAAAAAAAACATAAAGAGAGAAAAGCTGGAATATGAAGATAAGATACCAATAATATAAAAGAGGATACAAAGAGGGTTTCCATGTATATAAATAGTGAAAGAAAGATGAGAGTGGATATTGGACTATTGGTAAATGACACCGGAGAAGTAGTAATGGGGGCGGTGGGGTGGGTGGAACTGACAAAGAAATTGTGGACAAACTTAATAATAATTTTGCTTCACTGTGGAAAACACTAGCAGAATGCCTGAAATGCAAGAATGTCAGGGGGCAGAAGTGAATGTCATTGCTATTACCAAGGAGAAGGTGCTTGGGAAACTGAAAGGCCTGAAGGTAGATAAGTCACCTGGACCATATGGACTACACCCCGGGGTTCTAAAAGAGGTGACTGAAAAGATTGTGAAGGCTTTAGTAATGAACTTTTAAGAATCATTAGATTCTGGAATGGTTCCACAGGATGGGAAAAATTGCAACTGTCAATCCACTCTTTAAGAAATAATCAGAAGTAGGGAAATTATAGGCCAGTTAGCCTGACCTCAGTGGTTGGAAAGATATTGGAGTCTATTATTAAGGGTGAGGCTTCAGGGTACTTGGAGGCACATGACAAAATAGGCTGAAGTAAGCATGGTTTCCTTCAGAGGAAATATTGACTGACAGATCTATTGGAATAGACAAAGGAGAGTCGGTGGATGTTGTTTATTTGGATTTTCAGAAGGTACACATGAGGCTGCTTAACAAGATAAGAACCCGTGGAAAGATACTGGCATAGACAGAAGAATGGCTGACTGGCAGGAGGCAAAGAGTGGGAATAAAGTGGCCTTTTCTTGCTGGCTGCTGGTGACTAGTGGTGTTCCGCAGGGATCGATGTTGGAATTGCTTCTTTTCACGTAATATGTCAATGATGTGGATGAAGGAATTGATGGCTTTATGGCTGAATTTAAGGATGAGGTGAAGATAGGTGGAGGGCCAGGTAGTGTTGAGAAAACAAGGTGTCTGCAAAGGTACTTTGCTAGGTTAGGAGAATGGGCAAACAAGTGGCAGATGGAATATAGTGTAGGGAAGTGCGTGGTCATGGACTTCGGCAGAAGTAATAAAATTCTGGACTATTTTCTAATTGGGGAGAAAATTCAAAAGTCATAGGTGCAAAACGACTTTGAAGTTCTCATGTAGGATCCCCTAAAGGTTAATATAAAACCAAGGATATAATGCTTTACGAGGCATTGGTCAGACAGTACTTGGAGTATTGTGAGTAGTTTTCAAAATCACAGTCAGGTTTAATATCACTGGCATATGCCCCCTTATCTAAGAAAAAATGTGATGTCATTGGAGAAGGTCCAGAGGAAGTTCACAAGAAGAATCTAGGGAATGAAAGGGTTAACATATGAGGAGGGTTTGATGGCACTAGACCTGTACTTGCTAGAGTTTAGAAGAATGGGGTGGGGGGAGGATCCAGTTGAAACTGAGGATCCAGTTGAGGAAGCTTAAACAAGCATCACTCCCCACTAACATCTTAACTACATTCTACAGAGGCGTGGTTGAGAGTGTGCTGACCTTTTGTATCACAACCTGGTACTTCAGCTGCAGTGCTGTTGACAAAAAAGCCTTGCAGAGGGTGGTTAGGGGAGCAGAGAAGGTTTTTGGGGTCTCCCTACCTTCTGTCCAAGACCTCTTTCAGAGTCGATGCCTCCAGAAGACACGGTACATCATTAAAGACCCCTCACACCCTCTCCACGAACTGTTTGTTCTTCTGCCATCAGGCAAACATTACAGGAGCATCAAAACTAAAACCACAAGGCTACTAAACAGCTTCCTCCCACAGGCCGTCAGACTGCTAAATAGCTGCTCTACCTGACTCTGCTTGGACACTTTTAACTTGCACTGAACACTTATAACTTGATTTTAACTGATATGTGGCTGTTGTGTTTTACTATTTATTGTTATGTTTATTATTCAGTGTTGCGTTTGTTATGTTATGATTGCACTGCCCCTGAGAAACGCTGTCTCATTCTGCCCTGCAGAGCTGATATCTGGTTAGAATGACAATGAAGTTTTTTGAATCTTTGAATCTTGAAACCTATCGAATATTGAAAGGTCTAAATGGAATGGATATGGAAAGCATGTTGCCTATAGTGTGAGAGTCTAGGACCAGAGTTCACAGTTCCAGAATAGAGGGACATCCATTCAGAAGAGGGATGAATAAAAAATTCTTTTGCCAGAGGGTGGTGAGTCTGTGGAGTTCATTGCCACAGACAGCTGTCGTTGGGCATATTTAAGATGGAGGTTGGTAGGTTCTTGATCACTCAGAGTGTCGAAAGTTATAGGGTAAAGGCGGGCGAATGTGGTTCAGAGATATAATAAATCAGCCATGATGGAATGGCAGACCAGACTTGATGGACCAAATGACATAACTGTTGTCCTATCTCTTATGGTCTAACTTGAGTTGTAGAGTCCTTGAAAGTGAGTCTTTGAGTTGTGGAGTCAGTTCAGGGTTGTAGTGAGTGAAGTTATCCACACTGGTTCAGGAGCTTTATGGTTTTAGGGTAATAACTATTCCTGAACCTGGTGGTGTGGGACCTAAGGCTGCTGTCTCTCCTGCCTCTCCTGCCTGATGTTAGTAGGGGGAAGATAGCATGGCTTGGATGAAGGGGGTCCTCGATGATGAATGCTACTTTCTTGTGAAGGTGCTCCTTGTAGATGTGCTCACTGATGGCTAGTGCAATAGTTTACAAGGCCAACTGCAAGTTCAAGGTTCAATTTCTGCCGCAGTCTTTAAGTAGTTGTCCCTTATTCCCATGACCACGTGCATTTCTGCTGGATGCTCTAGTTTCCTCCCACATTCCAAGTATGGATAGATTAGGGTTAGTGTGTAGGCATGTTACTTTGGTGCCAGAAGCGTGGCAGCACCTGCTCACAGCTCGTCCTTGGATAGTGTTGGCCGTTGACGCAAACGATGTATTTCACTGTATGTTTTGGAAACCTAGCAACCGTCATGGAAGTACAGTTCATTACCTTTCATCAGGTCTGGTGATGCTTATTGTCTTATGTCAAGTATTTATCTGTATAGTTGCAATGAAAAATTTACTTGCAGTGGAATCACAGGTACATAGCATCAGATATACAATATTCAACGTTCACAAGAAAAACACAAATTAATCATAAATTATACAAAATTAAACAAGAAAAACACAGGACAAATGTACATTTTAGTGCAGAGTAATTAATGTGGTCATAGTGTTGCTATACTGAGATAGTGATTAAGGTTGTGTTGATTGGCTCAAGGACCAAACAGTTGAAGGGAAGTAGCTGTTCTTGAGTGTTCTGGTGGTGTGGGGCTTCAGGCTTTTGTACATCCTGCACAATATAAGCTGCAAAACGATAGTGTGGCATGGCTGGTGGGAACTAAAGTTGATAGAGATTGTCGTCTTGAGGCAGCGCCTCCTGTAGATTGTACCGATGTTGGGGAGGGAAGTGCTCATGTTGTATTGGGCTGAGTCCACTGCTTTATGCAGCTTCTTACATTCCTCTGAATTCGAATTGCTGTTCCAGATCGTGATGCAACCAGTCAAGATAGTTTCAACCATACGCTTGTAGATGTTTGCTGGAGTGTTTGGTGACAAGCCAAATCTACCTAACCTCCTAGGAAAGTAAAGATGCTGGTATACCTTCCTTGTGATTGCATCTATGTGCTGCACCCAAGACAGCTCATCGAATATGTTGGTACCATCTGGACCGGTCCATCATTCAAACCAGATAAAGAACCTGGACTCAAAATGTTGACTGTCCAGTTGTCTTCACAGACGCTGTCTGACCCACTGAGTTCCTCCAACAAGACACACAAAATGCTGGAGGAACTCAGCAGGCCAGGCAGCATCTATGGAAAAGAGTACAGTCGACGTTTCGGGCTGAGACCCTTCAGCAGGACTGTCTTGCTGATCTGTGGTCATGAGTTCACATCCCACTGTGGTGAGTTGTGGAGGTGAATTCAATAAATTTATGGGTTGGCATGAATATTTGTTGGTTTGCCTTTTTAAAAGCCAATTGCTGCTGGCAAGCGAATGAGCCGCGCTCGAATATTCTGTCGTTACTCCAATAGTCATACTATAACAATAGGAGCTTGCTTGTATATCACCTTTTTTAGGAAAGACTCCCAAAGCATTGCATGGAGCATCGTAAGACACTGGCTCTCATGAAGCAGTACTAGTTCAAAGAGGTGGGATTTGAGGGGTTCCTTATAGGAGCACAGGCAGGGTTGATTATGCCGGGGATTCCAGAGGTTTGATTTGGCAGCTGAGGACACAGCCACCAGTGGCAGAGCAATGAAAGTCAGCGAGAGGCCTGATTGTTTACTGTTAATGACCACTGAGTTAGCCCAGTTATATAAGAAAACAAACTACCCGTACAGAATAAAGCCCACTACTGTTGGCCAAGTGGGGATGGGCAGTCAAAGCAGCCTTCATGCACATGCCAAGAGCACGGGGAATTTTTTCAAGAGCACACAGGTGAATCAGGTTTTTTTTTAATGGCAATGTAAAATCCAACTGATTTATTCGGAGCTGAAGTCTGGGGACTGAACTGTTTCAGAGAGCCAGCATGGGGTCCTTTCCAAACTGTCATCTCTCCCTGGTTCTCTGAAGTCTCACCAGCAACTTTAAACTCAACACATGACACTGCTGTGAAAGCACACCTTTCATAACCTCTTGACACAGATACTCCCTGGGTGGCGAAGGCCTGATTTATACACAACCCATACATACAAGTGAGTGTTTGGGAGACTGGCGGAATGAGTTTGTTGGCTGTTGTAGAGAAGCAGACATCCTCTACTATGTAACAGGTAGCAATAGTTGAGTTAGATACCGTGGTTTAACTCCATGTTGCATTGGTTGGTCTTATAGGGGAAAGAATAGTGAAGGGTTAATAACTAGTAAATAGAGATATAGATTATGTTAATGTGGTAGCAGGGAACCACAGACAAAACCTAGAACTAAAAACGTGGAATCCAGTAGAGACAACACCCAAGTTTCAAGAACTTCACTAATGATGTTATAGCGTGCACCCATTGAAAGAGAAAATTGGATTTGCTGTTACATCTGTGGATTGTCATTTTATTCTGTAATCAGGACCTAGTTTTACTGGTAATCTCGTCAACTGAGAATGTCAAAGCTGTACCAAATCCTTGCTCAGGTAGATCAGTTTTGACTAGTCGCCTGGTGTGCACCAGCTTTTTAATAAATCACCCATTATGTCAAACACCAACTCTGTGTGATCTTTCAGCTTGCTCCTATAGCTGGCCTGCTTCATGCTGCACTTCTGACTTGCGAGCTATTCAGACTATGAGCAGTTCTCAGGAAACTGGTAAATTGGTTTATTATTGTTACCTGTACTGAGGTACAGTGGAAAAATTTGTCTTGCATAGTGTTTGCATACCGTTCAAACAGATCAATTCATTACAAAGTGCATTGAAGGTAGAACAATGTAAGACTATTACAGAATGCAGAATAAAATGTTCCAATTATAGAGAAAGTGCATTACAGGTAGATAATAAGGTGTAAGATCATAGAAAAGTAGATTGTGAGGTCAAGAGCCCATGCTATTGTACAAGGGGACTGTTCAATAGACTTATGCCACTAGGATAGAAGATATCCTAAAGCTTCGATATCCACTGTCCTCTCCTATCAGATTCCTTCTTCAATCGTTTACCTCTTTCACCTGTCCCTACCAAAGGGCATGACCTCTATACCTAGTGTAGTGTATGGCCATGCTCCTTGGTAGAAGGAATAAAGGCATAGACTAATTTCTAAATGGGGAGAAAATTCAAAAATCAGAGGCACAAAGGCACATGGGATTCTCTAAATGTTAACTTGCAGGTCGAGTCAGTTAAAAGAAAGAAAAATACAATATTAGCATTCATTTCGAGAGGATTAGAATATAAGAGCAAGGATATAATGCTGAGGCTTTATAAAGCATTGGTCAGATCGCACGTGGAGTATTGTGAGCCATTTTGTGCCTCTTATCTAAGAAAAGGAATACTGATGTTGGGCCAAATCCTGAGGAGGTTCATGAGAATTTTTCTGAGTAAGAAAGAGTTAACGTCTGAGGAGTGTTTGACAGCTCTGGGCCTGACCTCACATTGTGCTTACAAAAATGGGGGTGTGGATCTCAGTGAAACCGAATAAAATATTGAAAGGCCGAGTTAGAGTGGATGTGGAGAGTATGTTACCTAAAGTAGGGGAGTCCTGGACCAGAGGGCACAGCCTCAGAATACAAGGATGTCCATTTAGAACATAGATGAGGAGTAATTTCCTTAGCCAGAGGACAGTGAATCTGTGGAATTCATTGCCATGGTTGGTTGTGAAAGCCAAGTCATTGGCTATACTTAAAGTGGAGGTTGATGGGTTCTTGATTAGTCAGGGTGTCGGGAAGAAGGCAAGAAAATGGGGTTGAGAGGAATAATAAATCAGCCATGATGGAATGGCAGAGCAGACTCAATGGGCCAAATGGGTTAATTCTGCTCCTGTGTCTTATGGTCTATCTCCTCCCAGGTTCTCGCCTCATTCCCCCCTCCTGTACCTTCCCCCTCACCTGGTCTTACCTATCACCTGCCAGTTTGTTCTTCTTCCCTCCCCCCAGCTTCTTATACTGGCTTCTGCCCCCTTCCTTTCTAGCCTTAATGAAGGGTTTTGGTCTGAAATGGCAAATGTTTATTCCCCTCCATAGATGCTGCCTGACCTGCTGAGTTCCTACAGCGTTGTAAGACGATAAGAACATAAGACATATGAGCAGAATTAGGCCTTTCAGTAAATGTTTGACCAGGGGAAATCTCCCCTGCCCTCTTTTTAAAGATTGTACTGCAGTCTTCCAGTTAACATCTCGTTTGAAAGACAGCAACTCCCACTCCAGCAGTGCTGTGTGCCCCAGACAAGGCATGGAGAATCCAGCTCGGATTTCAATTTTGGGCGTGTGGAATGGAGGGTTAAACCCACAAGATTTTGACTGGGGCGAGAGTCCTACCCACTGAGCCATTGCTGATGATGCTGGCCAACCTTGAGGGTGCTTGGTGGTAATGTATTAACCCACGGCAACGCCCATGTGGGGAGGCGTCTTGCACCACTGGCTGTTTTCAACCCAGACTTGTGCGGCCGTCGAGGGCCAAGAGACTGACCACATCCAACACAAAGGCGGCAGCCAGTGTTGGTTTTTAATGAACCTGCGAATGAAGTGACCAAATACTGAAAAATGTGAAACTTGGTGTTATTTGATTTTGAGACACTTTTATAAACCTCAGTTTATTTACAGCTGCAAACCTCACAGTTATTCATTCTGATACCGATCACCAGGCTGTGGTAAGGCTCCACCTCATTTCATATTTATATATATTTTTTCATGAGCATGTCTGCGGAAGATTTCATTTTACAGTGTCTGAAATTCCTCTGCGTCGATCTCTGGGAAATTCCGACTTTTGCACAAAGTTACTTACTATGCCGTGCCTGCAAAACTAGTCCATGTTTGATGCCTGTGCTCCTAGTTTTGGACACATGCTGGGGTAAAATTTGAAGTATGTTGCAATAAGATCGGGGTGCAATTGCCACTGCTGTCTGTAAAGAGTTTGTACATTCTCCACATGACCTCTGGATACTCCAGATTCCTCTGGATGTTATCTCTATCATTATCAGGCCAGCACAGTAGCGTATCGGCTAGCGTAACACTATTACAGCACCAACGATCACTGATTGGGGTTCAAATGCTGCCACTGTCTGTAAGGAGATTGTATGCTCTCCTCATGACTGTGTGGGTTTCCGTCAGGCACTCAAGTTTCCTCCCACATTCAAAAGCTGCACAAATTTGGGCTAGTGAGTTGTGGATGTGTTATGTTGAAGCTGGAAGTGTGACGACACTTGTCTCCAGCACAATCGTCGGACTGTGTTGGTTGTTGATGCAAACGATGAATGTCACTGCATGTTTCGATGTACGTGTGACAAATAAAGCTAATCTTGTAATCTTAATTCTTTCTTTACAGTTTTCCAGGTTTGAACATGTGCTGGGGTAAATCGTGAAGTATCCTGCATTAAGATTGGGAGTCAAATCCTACCACAATCTGTAAGGAGTTTGTACATTCTCCTCATGACCTCTGGGTGATCCGGTTTTCTCTCACATTCCAAAGATGTATGGGTTAGGGTTAGTAAGTTGTGGGCATGCTATGTTGCCACTGGAAGCATGGCGACACTCATGGGCTGACCTGAGCACATCTCAGACTGTATTGGTCATGGACGCAATCGATGCATTTCACTGTATGTTTCGATGTTTCAATGTTGATGTGATAAATAAAGATAATCTTTAATCTTGATGCTTTCTTTACAGTACACCTGGTTTTGGACATGTGTTGGGGTAAATTTGAAGTATCCTGCATTGGGCTATTCAACTACTGCAGGGGCTGGAGGACTCAACGATTACTCACAAAAGTAGTATTGCAAGCCTGTTATTCCACAACCATCCCCCATCACCACCACCCCACAATATCCAGTAATTCTTTGTAATACATTTATGCACTACATTTCAATTATGAACCGATGAAGTCTCAGCCTGAAACATAGACTATTTATTCCTCTCCATTGATGCTGTCTGACTTGCTGAATTCCTCTAGCATTTTATGTGTGTTTCTCTTAGTTAGTGGTGTTTCTGCTAAAATGGGCCTTTCTAATCCAGTCTATGTAGGTCTCTTATCAAGATTCAAGATTGTTTAATGTAATTTCCAGTACACAAATATAAAGAAGAACAAAATAATTGTTACTTCAGATTCGATGCAGCACAAAAAATACCACAATAAGATAAAAACCCAATAATAAAAAACACAATAAATATCAATACATAGATATCTTGTACACACAGACTGATTGTATGTACATAAAGTGACGCAGGGCACAGTATCTGTGCATAAGGTGACTGACAGGAAATGATAAAGTAATGGTGGTTGGCAGTGTGGAGATGTGGATTAGTGGGTGGAGGTGTTGATCAGCCTCAGTGCTTGGGGAAAGTTAACTGTTTTTGATTCTGGTAGTCCTGGCATGGATGTTACATAGCCTCCTCCCTGATGGGAGTGGGACAAACAGTCCATGAGCAAAGTGGGTTTAATCCTTCATGATGTTACTGGCCCTTTTCTGGTACCTTTCTCTGTATATGTCCTTGATGGCAGGTAGGCAGGTCCCGGTGGTGCTTTGGGCAGTTTTGACTACCCGTTGTAGAGCCTTCCTGTCCACTGCAGTCTTATCAGTTCATATACCTCTTTTAAGTCTCTCTTGAACTACCTTTTTCAGAAAGAAAACCACCCTGGCTAACCTTTCTTTATGACACCATGTTTGACAAGATCTTCATGAATCTTATTGTTTGTGATGATCAATTTCAGTTTTATTCATTCAATTGTGCCAATTTACACACTTAAATAGATTAAACAATGATGAATTCTGTTGATTCATGATGCTGAGGTTAGCATGAGCTTTTACAGCATTAGGATCAGGATTCGATTCCTGCTGCTGTTTATAAGGAATTTGTACGTTTTCACTGTGACCACAAGTTTTTCCGGGTGCTCCAGTTTACTCCAACGTTCCAAAGACACACTAGTTTGTGTTAGTAAGTTGTAGGCATGTTCTGTTGGCACCCAGTTCAGTCCTCACTGATTTGATTTAATGCAAATGGTGCATTTCACTGTGTTTAGATGTACCTGGAAGTTTGTGAAGATTTGGCCTGACAACTAAAACTTTGACGATCTTCTATATATGTGGGGTGAAGAGTGTATTGACTTGTTGCATCATGGCCTGGTATGGTAACACCAATACCCTTGAATGGAAAATCCTACAAAAATAGTGGATACGATCCAGTCCATCACAGGTAAAGACCTCCCCACCATTGAGCACATCTACACGGAGCGCTGTCATAGAAAAGCAGCATCCATCATCAGGAACCTCCACCACCCAGGACCTGCTCTCTTCTGCCGTCAGGAAGAAGGTACAGGAGCCTCAAGACCCACTCCACTAGGTTCAGGAACAGTCATTACCCCTCAACCATCAAGCTTTTGAACCAGTGGGGATAACTTCATTTGCTCCATCATTGAAATGTTCCCACAGCCAATGGACTCACTTTCAAGAACCCTTCATCTCTTGTTCTTGATATTTATTGCTTATTTATTTATTATTATTGCTTGTTTTGTATTATTGCTTGTTTTGTATTTGCAGTTTGTTGTCTTTCATACATTTGTTGTTTGTCCATCCTGCGGTCTTTCATTGATTCTATTGTGCTTCTTGAACTTACTGTGTATGCCTGCAAGAAAACAACTCATGGTTGTATATGGTGATAATAAATTTACTTTGAACTTTATACATGTGACAAATCAAGCAAATTTTAAAAAATGTTTTCCAATTGCTGATCTTTGGGTATATATTTGAGTTTATGTCCATAAACAGACTGTCTACCTAACTATTGAGCTGGTTCAGGAAATCTTAGATAGTTTTTATAAGAAGTCGTTTCCCTTGGCAGAAACCAGGTCAGTAGATATAAGGCATTTTGGTAGTATTGGTTTATACCAAGGTACCACATGTGCTGAGGTACAGTGAAATAGTTTGTTTTGCATGCCATCCATACAAATCACTTCACCACATCAGTCTATCAAGTTAGTACATGGGAAAAGCAATAACAGGATGCAGAATATAGTGTTACAGTTACAGAGAGTGCAGTGCAGACAGATGATATGGTAAAAGGCCATGCAATTTAATTTATGAGGTAAAGGGTTCGCCTTATTTTACTAGGGCACCATTCACAATGGGGTGGAAACTGTCTTTGGCACTGGTGGTACATGCTTTTATATATTCTGCCCGATGAAAGAAGCGAAAAGAGAGAATGTGCAGGGTGGATGCAATATTTGAGCATGCTGGCTGCTTTACTGAGGCAGGAAGGCGTGTAGACAAGAGTCCTAAGAGGAGAGGCGGTTTTCTGTGATGTGCCGAGCTGTATCCACAACCTTCTGCAGCTTTTTTGTGGTCTTGGGCAGAGCAGTTGCTGTACCATAATTGCTTTTGTAGAACTGTTGGCTGGAAGGTAAGTAAAATATCATCTCTGAGTGTGACTTTTGGATGTTTGGATGCATGTAAATAAGATGAGGTTTGAGCAACACACACAAAATGCTGGTGAAACACAGCAGGCCAGGCAGCATCAATAGGAAGAGGTACAGTCGATATTCCGTCAATATCTATCCATGGCCTCCTCAACTGTCAAGGTGAAGCCACACTCAGGTTGGAGGAACAACACCTTATATTCCGTCATCTTCCTATAGATGCTGCCTGGCCTGCCGCTTTCCACCAACATTTTGTGTGTGTTGCTTGAATTTCCAGCATCTGCAGATTTCCTCATGTCTAAGATGAGGTTCGATTTGTTTTCTGAAAACTCATTAGAGAATTGGAGCAGTTTTAAGACAATTCAATGCTATTAGCAGTTAGCCTTATTTGTTACATAGAGTCATCGAGAAGTACAGCGCAGAAACAGCCCTTTCAGCCTATTTAGTACCCACCAAAACCTTTTAAACTGCCTACTCCTATTGACCTGCACCAGGACCATAGCCCTCCATCCCCATCCTATCCATGTACCTATCAAAACTTCTCTTAAGCATTGAAATCGAGTTTGCATGGACCACTTGTACTGGCAGCTCATTCCTCACTCTCATGACCCTCTGAGTGAAGAAGTTTCCCCTCGTATTCCCCTTAAACTTCTCACCTTTCACCCTTAGCCCATGATCTCCAGTTGTAGTCCCACCCAACCTCAGTGGAAAAAACCTGCTTGCATTTACCCCATCTATACCCTTCATAATTCTGTGTATCTCTATCAAATCTCCCTTCAATTTTTTACGTTCTAAAGAATACAGTCCTAACCTATTCAGTCTTTCCTTATAACTCAGATCCTCCAGTCCCAGCAACATCCTTGTAAATTTTCTCTGCACTTTTTCAACCTGTTTACATCTCTCCTGTAGGTAAGTGACCAAAACTGCACACAACACTCCAAATTAGGCCTCACCAACATCTTATACAACTTCAACATAACATCCTGTACTCAAAGCATTGATTTATGAAGGCCAATGTGCCAAAAGCTTTCTCTGCAACCCCATCTACCTGTAACGCTACTTCCAATGAATTATGCACCTGTATTCCCAGATCCCTTTCTTCTACTACGCTTCTCAATGCCCTACTGTTCACTGAGTAAGACCTACCGTGGTTGGTCCTACTGAAGTGCAAAACCTCGCACTTCTCTGCATTATATTCCATCTGCCATTTTCCAGCTAATTTTTCCAGCTGATGCAGATCCCTCTGAAAGCCATAATAGCCTTCCTCACTCTCCATTACACTCCCAATCTTGGTGTCATCCTCAAAGTTACTGATCCAGTTAACTACTTTATCATCCAGATCATTGATATAGATGACAAACAATAAAGAACCCAGCACTGATCCATGCGGCATCCCACTAGCCACAGAGGCCACCCTCTACTACCACTCTCTGGCTTTTCATAGACTGAAGCATAGAAACATTACAGTGAAATGTGTCAAATCAAATCAGTGAGGATTGTGCTGGGCAGCCGTTAAGTGTTGCCATATTTCCAGTGCTAACATAGCATGCCCTCAATTTACTAACCCTTTGGAATGTGGGAGGAAAACGGAGCACCCGGAGAAAATCCACGCAGTCACAGGGGAGTATGTGCAAATTCCTTATAGACAAGGGCAGGAATTGGACCCCAATCAGTGGTATCTGCTGCTGTAAAGTGATACGCTAATATTACGTGAGCATTTTTTGCAGATTTATTTAATACATCGTAGTTAAATTTCCCAGCTGCCTGGTGAGATTTGAAACCTTGGTTTGTTAGTCCAACGACGTGCTGTGCAGCAGACGCCATGAATGGTATGTAAGGTCATGATCTGCTGAAACCAATTGCTGCCATTGTCTTTGCAGGTATCCCGCCATATGATCTGCCCCCTGCTGAACATGATGCAGGCACTGCATAGGCAGACTTGGGACTTAATGCTGCTCTTGCAGAGAAAAGATGCAGAGATTCTCGACTACAAGGAGAGTGGTGCAATGCTTAGTAGAGGTGAGGGCTTTGTCATTCACCCATGAGAAGTATGCATTTCGTGCTGTCATTAAATAAAAGCTTCAAAGTAATTTTATTAACAAAGTACCTGTACATATATGTCACTAGACTACTCTGAGATTAATTTTTATCGTAGGCATTCCCAGTAGAACAGAGAAATACAATAGCATCAATGAAAAACTACAGAGGTGGACAGAAAACCAATGTGCAAAAGAAGTCAAACTGTGCAAAAAAGAAAAACTAAATAAATAATACTGACAACATGAGTTGTAGAGTCCTTAAAAATGAGTCTATAGGTTGTGGAATCCACTCAGAGTTGAAGTGAGTGAAGTTATCCATGCTGGTTCAGGAGCCTGCTGGTCATAGGGTAATAACTGTTCCTGAGCCTGGTGGTGTGGGACCTAAGTCTCCTGTACCTCCATGATGATGGATGCTGCTTTCTTGTGGCAGCGCTCCTTGTAGGTGCAATGAATTGTGACGAAGGCTTTTCCATTCATAGTGTTTCCATGCCAGGCCATAATGCAGCCAGTTAGGATATTCTCCACTATAGCTCCATAGAAGTTGGTCAGAATTTTAGGTGAAATGCAGAATCTGCACAAACTTCTAAGACTGTAGAGGCGAGACTGGAGGGAGAATGGAAATGCACTAAGTTTGTAGCCTTTAGTCCCTTTCATGGTATTCTGAAGAGTTTTACTTTTGGTCATGGAGCTGTACACTGCAGAAACAGGTGATTTGCCCAGCTTGTTTGTGCCAATCAATTTGCCAAACTGAGAAAAGGTTAAAGATTAGTTCTTTTTGCCATGTGCACATTGAATGACGTTCAATGTACACATGTATATCATGTGTACATTGATAGAAAGATGGAGTGCTATGTGGGGGGGGGGGAAGAGTTAGAATAATCTTACTTTCAATTTTCTGGCCTTGACCACCTCATTTTCACCATGAATGTTCAGTCCCTGTACACTTCTATCCCCCATCAAGAAAGCCTCAAAGCTCTGTCCTTCTTTCTTAACAAAAGCAATCAACTCCCCTCCACCACCACTCTCCTCTGTGTGTGGCAGAACTGGTCCTCACCCTCAACAATTTTTCCTATGGCTCCTCCTACTTTCTCCAGACTTGAAGGGTAGCAATGGGTCCCTGCATGGGTCCCAGCAATCTTCGTTGGTTATGTGCAAAAGACCACACTCCAACCCTCCACTAATTCTTCCCTATTCTTCCTCCACTACATAGGTGACACATTGGTGCTGCTTCATGCTGAGCTCATCAATTTCATCAACCTTGCCCTTAACTTCACCCTGCCCTTAAATTCACTTGGTCAATTTTTGAAATCTCCCTTCCCTTTCTCGATCTCTCTGTCTCCATCTCCCCTTTCTCAATCTCTCTGTCTCCATCTCCCCTTTCTCAATCTCTCTGTCTCCATCTCCCCTTTCTCAATCTCTCTGTCCACCAACTTTTAAAAACCTACCGGTTCCCATGGTTATCTTAACTATGCCGCTTCCCTCCTTACCTCCTGTAAAAATGCTATTCTCTTTTCTCAGTTCATTTGCCTCCACCACATCTGTTCCCAAGGATGCAGCTCTCCTTTCCAGGGCATCAAAGATGTCCTCCTTTCCACCCACACGCATCTCATCCATTTCTCTAGCATCCGTGCTCACCCCATCTTCCTGCTGCTTTAACAGTGATAAAGTTCCTTTTATCATTACTTAACACCCCATGAACCTCTGCATTTAACACATTATCCTCCACAGCTTCCACCATCTCCAAAGGAATCGCACCATTAAACACATCCTTACCTCCCTCCCCTCTCTGCTTTCTGCAGGGATCACTCCCTCCGTGATTCCCTTGTCCATTTGTCCCTCCCCACTAATCTCCCTCACGACACTTGTCTCTGTTAGCGGCCTATGTGCTCTACATGCTCATACACTTCCTCCCTCACCTCCATCAGAGCCTCAAACGTTGTCAGCATCAATGACTAATGCAGTCTGAGGATGTGCTGATAAAGGGTCTCGGCCTGAAACGTCGACTGTACCTCTTCCTAGAGATGCTGCCTGGCCTGCTGCGTTCACCAGCAACTTTGATGTGTGTTGAGGATGTACTGGGGTAGCCCGTAAATGTTGCCATGCTTCTGGTGCCAACATGGCATGCCCATGCCTCACTAACCATAACCCCGTGTGTTTGGAGTGTGGGAGGAAACTGAAACACCAGAGAAAACCCATGCAGTCACAGGGAGAAAGGGAGAGAATGGCAAGAGTTGAAGAGTTGAATGGCAAGAGATTACAGTTTCTGGGGCTGTAATCTGTTAAGTGCTCTAAAGTGCTGCAGCGCTAGTCCGATTTGCCTCATTTGGCCCATATCCTTCTTTATCTTTCCTAGCCATGTACCTATCCAAAGGCCTTTTACAATGTCGTGATTGTACTTATTTCTACCACTTCCTCAAGCAGCTTGTTCCATATATCCACCACTCTGTGTGCAAAAGGTTGCCCCTGGAGAAAAGACTGTGGCTATTTACTTTATCTATGCCCCGGTATTATTTTGTAAACCTCTATAAATATTTTGTAAACCTCCGTAAGGTCGTCCTTTATCCTCCTGTGCTCCTGGGAGAAAAAGATTACTGTTTTATCTAGCCTCTCATAACCCAAGCCCTGCAGTCCCAGTTATAGTTACATCCTCATAATTTTTTTTACACCTTCTCCAGTTTAATGACGTTCTACTTATTGCAGTATGAACAGAACTGTACATAAATTCTAAATGTGGCATTATGAACATCTTGTACAGTGTAACACAATGTCCATGCTACTGTACACAATATTCTGACTGATGATGGCAGACGTGTCAAATGCCTTCTTTACCACGCAGTTACTTTTGTAGTGCGAGAGACCTGAACAAACTCCCAAGAAATGTAGTTGGTTCCTAGTGCCAAAATGGCCCAGCAAACCAGTCAAGCTAATTAAATCAGTGATGTCCACATCCCATGTGATACAATGCTAGCAAAAGATGTTTGAGGTCACCATTTAAAGATGTCTTTGCTCTTTAACATTGATGGAATCATAATCTTAAGGAGATGCTATTTATTTCCTCAGATCACCTGTGATCTCTGAAAGGGTTTAACTTTACCAGGCTTTTGTCCTCCTTTATAATATACACTCAGTAGCCACTTTATTGGTTACACCTGCTTGTTAGTGCAAATATCTAATCTGCCAATCATGTGGTAGCAACTCAATGCATAAAAGCATGCAGACATGGTCAAGAAGTTCAGTTCAAACATCGGAATGGGGAAGAAATGTGATATAAGTGACTTTGTCTGTGGAATGTTGGTTCCAAACGGGATGGTTTGAGTGTCTCAGAAACTGCTGATCTCCTGGGATCTTCATGCATAACTGTCTCTAGAGTTTACTGAGAATTGATGTGAAAACAAAAAAAAATGCAGTGAGTGGCAGTTCTGTGGATGAAAATGCCTTGTTAACGAGAAACGTCAGAGGAGAATGTCCAGGGTGTTTCAAGCTGACATAAAAGTGACAAATAACCACACATTACAACAGTTGTGCACAACACATTGAATCTTGAAGAGGATTGGGCTACAGCAGCAGAGGACCACAAAATATACACTCAGTACCCACTTGATTAGGTACAAGAGGTAACTAATAAAGTGTCCACTCAGTGCATAAAATATTCCACCTGTCACTTAAAAAATGTTAATTCTATTCTAAGTAGGATATCCTTTCTCATAGGTTTAGTCTTGGATGTAATCTTCAACACAACCAAAGCATATACTGCCAAGTGTTTAAGTGTCCCTTAGAAGCCAACATCTTGAACTACTGCTGCCTCTGCAGGGCTCAATGTATTGATGCAATTATGAAGAAAACACACCAGCAGCTAATCTTCAAGTCTGTTCTGCCTTTCCATCGTGACTGATTTATTATTCTTCCCAACCCTACTCTCCAGCCTTCCCCCCGTAACCTTTGATGCCCTTACTTATGAAGAATGTATCACCTCTGCTTTAAATATACCCAGTTACTTGGCCGCCACAGCTGTCTATGGCAATGAATTCCACAGATTCACCACCCTCTGGCTAAACAAATTCCTTCGCATCTCTGTTCTAAAGAAACATCCTTGTATCCTGAAGATATGCCCTCCGGTCCTAAACTCTCCCAGTATAAGAAACATCCTTTCTACATCATCTCTGTCTAGGCCTTTCAATATTTGATAGGTTTCAATGAGATTCCCCCCTACCCCCCATTCTCTAAACTCCAGCGAGTACAGGCCCAGAGCCATCAAAAGCTATTCACTTGTTAACCCTTTCACTCCTGGGGTCATCCTCATCAGAACTCTCCAATGTCAGCACATACTTTCTTAGATAAAGACATAAAACAATAGTCCAAGTGCAACCAAACACACCCAATGCCTCATAAATCCTCAGCATTACATCCTTCTTTTATATTCTTGTCCTCTTGAAATGAATGCTAACATTGCAGTTGAAGGGATTAATTGGCATTGCTTTGTGCCACTCATTTTGGGGCCTAACTTTCTTCACTCTTCAAATCAGACTGCTTGTACATGCTTTTTGAACAAAACCCTTAAAATGCTGGAGGAGCTCAGCAGGTCAGGCAGCATCTTTGGAAATGAATAAACTGTCAATGTTTTAGGCCAAGATCCTTCATCAGTTCTGGAACATTAGGGGGAAGATGCCAGAATAAGAAGGTGGGGGGAGGGGAAGAAGCCCAAGTAGAAGGTGACAGGTGAAACTAGGTGGGTCGGATAGTAAGAATGAAGTATGTAGCTGGATGGTGATAGGTGGAAACATGAAAGGCTGGAGAAGAAGGAGTCTGGTAGAAGAGGAGAGTGGACCTTGGGAGAAGGGGAAGGAGAATGTGCACAGGGGGAGCTAATAGGCAGGTGAGAAGAAGAGGTAAAGGAGTGCCAGAGTGGGGAAATGCAAAACAGGGAAGAGCGATGAGGGGAAAATACTAGAAACTAGAGAAACATGCCTTTGGAAGTTTATTTTATTTATAGATAATGTGTGGAATTGGCCCTTCTGAGCCATATCACTAGTAACCCACCAATTTAACCCCAGCCTAATCATGGGCCAATTTACAATGACCACTTAACCTACTAACTGGTACTGTGAGAAGAAACTGGATCACCTGGAGGAAACCCATGAGTTCACTGGGAGGACGTACAAACTCCTTACAGATGATGTTGTAATTCCGAACTCCCGATTCCTCAAGCTGTAATAGTGTCACGCTAACTGCTACGTTACTGTGCTGCCCAGGTTGTGCTGTCAACTGCCTTAACCAAAAACTGTGGAATTCAATCAACCTTGTAATTTTTCACGAAGTGTTCCTTCAGATCTTGAATCTTGAAACTTAAGATCTTTCACTGTGACCAAGTTTTCTGGCCACTTCTAAAGTGGCTGGGTGTTAAAATTTATTGAAGGTTAATGTGCTGCATTAGCCGTACTGCATAAATGCAAATCACTTGCACTAAAACCTCTTGAGCGGGCATTCTCCACCCTCAGAACCCACATGTAACTTTGTCGTTGTGGTCGTAGACTGGGTCAGATATTCCTGGCACCTGATGACTCGGTCTACACATATCACCACTTCAGCCAAGTCTTCAAGCAGTGTTTGTTTAATTGAATTTTTTTTTCTGAAGACATAACAACAAAACAACTAAACCCAGCAAGTGCCAAAACCCAATGATGATATTTATTTAAGGAAATGCACCAAAAGGCACATTTTATTACTTGTCTGAGAGAAATGGAGCTGTTCAAAACTGTAAACGACATTTATTTATAAGGCAAAGTAATAGTTAGGGATTGGATGGCTAGGCAATTAGGAGTTCAAGGCAATTCAAAGAATTATAGTTTTAGGGAAAGTTTGGATAGTTTTGCACTTTCATAAGACATTGATGAAATCAAATTTGTGATAATATGTGCATTTCTAGTCAGCTATAGAAAACATAGAAACATAGAAAACCTGCAGCACAATACAGGCCCTTTGGCCCACGATGCTGTGTGGAACATGTACTTATTTTAGAAATTACCTAGAGTTACCCATAGCCCTCTATTTTTCTAAGCTCCATGTATCTATCCAGGAGTCTCTTAAAAGACCGTATCGTATCTGCCTCCACCACCATCGCTGGCAGCCCATTCCATGCACTCACCACCCTCTGCGTAAAAAAACTTGCCTCTGACATCTCCTCTGTAACTACTTCCAAGCATCTTAAAACTGTGCCCTCTTGTGTTAGCCATTTCAGCCCTGGGAAAAAGCCTCTGACCATCCACTCGATCAATGCCTCTCATCATCTTATACACCTCTATCAGGTCACCTCTCATCCTCCGTCACTCCAAGGAGAAAAGGCCAAGTTCACTCTCATAGAGTATGTTCCCTAATCCAGGCGATGTCCTTGTAAATCTCCTCTGCACCCTTTCTATAGATTCCACATCCTTCCTGTAGTGAGGTGAGCAGAACTGAGGACAGTACTCCAAGTGGGGTCAGACCAAGGTCTTACATAGCTGTAACATTACCTCTTGGCTCTTAAACTCAATCCCACGGTTGATGAAGGCCAATGCACCATATACCTTCTTAACCACACAGTGAACCTGCGCAACAGCTTTGGCTGTGCTATGGACTCGGCCCCAGGATCCCTCTGATCCTCCACACTGCCAAGAGTCTTACCTTCAATACTATACTTGCAGGTCAAAAATGATGATGAACCACCTCACACTTATCTGGGTTGAACTCCATCTGCCACTTCTCAGCCCAGTTTTGCATCCTATCGATGTCCTGCTGTAACCTCTGATAACCCTCCACACTATCCACCACACCCCCAACCTTTGTGTCATCAGCAAATGTACTAACCCATCCCTCCACTTTCCCATCCAGGTCATTTATAAAAATCACAAAGAGAAGGGGTCCCAGAACAGATCCCTGAGGCACATCGCTGGTCACCGACCTCCATGCAGAATATGACCAGTCTACAACCATCCTTTACCTTCTATGGGCAAGCCAATTCTGGATCCACAAAGTAAGGTCCCCTTGGATCCCATGCCTCCTTACTTTCTCAATAAGCCTTGCATGGGGTACCTTATCAAATGCTTTGCTGAAATCCATATGCACTACATCTACTACTCTACCTTCATCAATGTGTTTAGTCACATCCTCAAAAAATTCAGTCAGGCTCATCAGGCACAACCTGCCTTTGACAAAGCCAGGCTGACTATTCCTAATCATACTATGCCTCTCCAAATGTTCATAAATTCTGCCTTTCAGGATCTTCTCCATCAACTTACCAATCACTGAAGTAAGACTCACTGGGCTATCTGTACTCCCTTTCTTGAATAATGGAACAACATCCGTAACCCTCCAATCCTCTGGAACCTCTCCTGTCCCCATTGATAATGCAAAGATTATTGCCAGAGGATCAGAAATCTCCTCCTTTGCCTCCCACGGTAGCCTGGGGTATATCTTGTCCGGTCCCTGTGACTTATTTAACTTGATGCTTTCCAAAAGCTCCAGCACATCCTCTTTCTTAATGTCTGTATGTTCAAGCTTTTCAGTCCACTGTAAGTCATCTCTACGGTCGCCAAGATCCTTTTCTGCAGTGAATACTGAAGCAAAGTATTCATTATGTACCTCCGCTATCTCCTCCGGTTCCATACACACTTTTCTACTGTCACACTTGATTGGTCCTATTCTCTCACGTCTTATCCTCTTGCTCTTCACATACTTGTAGAATATCTCGGAGTTTTCCTTAATCCTGCTCGCTAAGGTCTTCTCATGGCCTCTTCTGGTTCTCCTAATTTCATTCCTAAGCTCCTTCCTGCTAGCCTTATAATTTTCTAGATCTCTATCATTCCCTAATTTTTTGAACCTTTCGTAAGCTCTTCTTTTCTTCTTGACTAGGTTTTCAACAGCCTTTGTACACCACAGTTCCTGTACCCTACCATCCTTTCCCTGTCTCATTGGAAAGTACCTATGCAGAACATCACACAAATATCCCGAGCATTTGCCACATTTATGCCATACATTTCCCTGAGAACATCTGTTCCCAATTTATACTTACAAGTTCCTGCCTGATAGCTTCATATTTCCCCTTACTCCAATTAAATGGTTTCCTAACTTGTCTGTTCCTATCCCTCACCAGTGCTATGATGAAGGAGACAGAATTATGATCACTATCTCAAAAATGCTCTCCCACTGAGAGACCTGACACCTGACCAGATTCATTTCCCAATACCAGATCTCGTACAACCTCTCCTCATGTAGGCTTATCTACATATTGTGTCAGGAAACCTTCTTGGACACATCTAACAAACTCCACCCCATCTAAACCTCTTGTTCTAGGAAGACGCCAATCAATATTTGGGAAATTAAAACCTCCCACCACGACAACCCTGTTATTATTACACCTTTTCAGAATCTCTCTCCCTATCTGCTCCTCGATGTTCCTGTTACTATTGAATGGTCTATAAAAACACCCAGCAGAGGTATTGACCCCTTCCTGTTCCTAACTTCCACCCACAGAGACACAGTAGACAATCCCTCCATGACTTCTTCCTTTTCTGCAGCCGTGACACTATCTCTGATCAGCAGTGCCACACCCCACCTCTTTTGCCTCCCTCCCCGTCCTTTCTGAAACACCTAAAGCCTGGCAGTCTAAGTAGCCATTCCTGCCCCTGAGCCATCCAAGTCTCTGTACTGGCCACAGCATCATAGCTCCAACTACTGATCCACGCTCTAAGTTCATCCACTTTGTTCATGATACTCCTTGCATTAAAATAGACACATCTCAAACCATCATTCTGAGTGCATCCCTTCTCTATCACCTGCCTATCCTTCCTTTCGCACTGTCTACAAACTTTCTCTGCTTGTGAGCCAACCGTCCCTTCCTCTGTCTTTTCAGTTTGGTTCCCATCCCCCAGCAATTTGAGTTTAAACTCTCCCCAGTAGCCTTAGCAAACCTCCCTGCCAAGATATTGGTTCCCCTGGGATTCAAGTGCAACCTATCCTTTTTGTACAGGTCATGCCTGCCCCAAGAGTTCCCAATGATCTAGAAATCTGAATCCCTG
Organism: Mobula birostris; assembly: GCF_030028105.1. NCBI lineage: Eukaryota > Metazoa > Chordata > Chondrichthyes > Myliobatiformes > Myliobatidae > Mobula > Mobula birostris. Next base: position 110,532,044 of record NC_092375.1, on the reverse strand, counting down.
CCCTCTGCTCCAATCCCTCAGCCACGCATTTATCCTCCACCTCACTCTATTCCTATACTCACTGTCGTGTAGCACAGGCAGTAATCCCAAGATTACTATCTTTGAGGTCCTGCTTCTCTGCGGGAAAAATATCAATAAGATTTGAAGGAGAACAGAGATAATTTAAAAGGATGTTGCAGGGACTTGATGACCTGAATTATAGGGAAAGGTTGGATAGCTTAGGGCATGTATAATATAAAACAACGGTGAGATCAAATTTGGAGTATGGTATGCAGTTGTGGTCAGCTACCTACAGGAAGGGGAGGTCAAGGGCATAAACACCAGTCCTCTTGGAGGGATTAATAGTGGAAAGGGAGAGCAGTTTCAAGATCCTGGGTGTCAACATCTCTGAAGACCTACCCTGGGCCCAACATACTGATGCACGCCAGCGGCTATAATTCATTAGGAGATTGAGGAGAATTGGTGTGTCACTAAACTCACTCACAAATTTCTACAGATGCACCGTGAAGAACATTCTTTCTGGTTGCATCACCGTCCAGTACAGAGGGGCCACTGCCCAGGATTCGAAAAAAGCTTCAGGAAGTTATAAACTCAGCCAGCTCTATGGTGGGCACTAGCTGTGCCTGCAATGAGGACACCTTCAAAAGGCGATGCCTCAAAAAGGCGGCATCCATCATTAAGGACTCTCGTCATCCAGAACATGCCCTCTTCTTATTGCTACCATCAAGCAGGAGGTATAGAAGCCTGAAGATACATACTCACTGTTTCAGGAACAGCTTCTCCCCCTCATGCCATCAGATTTCTGAATGCACAATGAACCCAAGCACTCAATATTTTTTCTGCTCTTTTTTAACTAATTTATTTTAATTTTTTGTTGTAATCGTTTTGTAATTTATATTTTTTTATGATTATGTATTGCAATATACTGCTGCTGTAAAACACCAAATTTCATGACATGCCATTGATATTAAACCCAATTCTGATTCTGATTTGTTTTAGATGTTGTGGGATGTAATTTGGAGTGTTCTGTGCAGTTCTGGTCACCTGCCTACAGGAAAGGTATCAATAAGATTGAAAGAGTGCAGAGAAAGTTTACAAGAATGTTGCCGAGACTTGAGCACTTGGGTTATGCAAAAGGTTAAATAGGTTCAGGCTTTATTCCCTGTGGCATAGGAGAATGAAGGAAGACTTCATAGATGTTGCAGTGCAAAATTATCGAGGGTACTGATGAGGTAAATGCAAATAGGCTTCTTCCACTGAGGTTGGGTGAGGCTAGAGCTAGAGGTTATTGGTTAAGGGTCAAAGGTGAAATGTTTAAGGGGAACCTGTTGGGGAACTACTTCATTCAGAGGGTGGTTGAACTGACAGTGGAACTAGGTACAGACTAGCTGGGCTGAAGGACCTGTTTCTGAACTGTCGTGCTCTATCACTATGTAATCAGAGACAAAGCCAGGAAGTGAATTCAGAGAGTACGGCTTGACAAGAGGTAGAGTCAGAATCAGCAATAATTTTCAAAAAGTTAAGGATTTGGAGAAAGGACAGGATGAAAGGTTGCACTTAGATCACACCAGAGTGAATCCTCATCAGAAATGGTTGTACCGACTGGATTTATTCTCATGTGCATAGAAGATTGTGAGGTGAAGTACTGGAGGTGTTTAACATTATGAAGTGTTAAGCAAATAAAATGGTTCCCTTTGTGAGAAAGAGTTAAAATAAGAAAGCCACCAAGAAATCCTTTATGGAATTTGGACGGAGCACCTTTAATGAAAGAACAGTGTAAGTATGTGACTTGCTATCACTGAGAAGAATTAAAGTGTAGATGCATTTATGAGAAGACTGAGCAGACCTAATGGATGTCTGTGTTCATAGAGTCATAACAGCAAGGAAATAAGCCCTTAGGTCCAACTTTCCATGCCATCCAGGCTGTCTAACTGAGCAAGTCCTATTTGCCTGCATTCGGCACATATTCCTCTAAACCTCTCCTATCCATATACCTGTCCAAATGGCTTTAAATGTACCTAGCTCTACAGTTTACTCATTCCATACACCAATGATCCTCTGTTTGGGAGAGAAGATTGACCCTCAGGTCCTCTTTAAATCTTTAACTCTCATTATAAAACCTATTCCTGCCTGACTTGCTAATTTCCTCTAGTATTTTGTATGTATTGCTCCAGGCAGCTGTGAAGATCAAGTGATTGGGCATTTCTACAGCAGAGGTTGACAGGTTCATGATTAGTCAGGGCTTCAAAGATTTGGGAAGAAGGCAGGAAAATGGGGTTGAAAGAGATAATAAATCAGCCACAATGGAATGGCGGAGCAGACTCAATGGGCTGAATAGTCTAATTTTGCTCCTATGTTTTGTGGTCTTATTTCCACTATCTACAGAATCTCTTGTGTCTCTGATTTACCACATGGAAGCTGTGCATGAAGTTGTTGCAGAATGGAATGTAGAATTTCCTAGGAGGTAGTTTCACAGAGCAAAGCTCCTGTAAAGGAGGGAATCTTATGTAACCAACCCTGCTTTTAAAAAAAATATATACATTAAGCCATAACGGTTCTGATTATGCTTCACAGCCCTTTATTTGTTTTCCCTGCCTTTCCCGAGGTTTTGAATTTGCGTCTATATTTTTGTTTAAATGCCGCATGGCTTTTTCTCACCATCAAGTCTCTTTGTAGATTTTGATGTGAGGGGAGCTGAAAGCGTGCACCCCTTTTTATAGAGACAACCTGGCTAGCGACCTCAGTAAGTTTGTCACTGGTTTGTGATTGAGCCAGCTTATTCTGTCCGGATGTTGGATTAGTATAGAAAATGAGCCTGGTGGGAACTTTGTCGATGCTGTGAGACAGGAAGGTTTCATTCCCACTGGGGAATATCCCTTCTTGCCTCTTATTCAGACTAATGCACACAAAATGCTGGAGGAACTGAGCAGGTCAGACGAAGGAATAAAGATTCAATGTTTTGGGCCAAGATCCTTCATTTGGACTGGAGAGAAACCAGGCAAAAGCAAGAGTAGGAAACTGGCAGGTGATAGGTGAGACCAGGTCAGTAGGAAGGAAGATGGGTGGGGAAGGTTGGTGAAATGAGAAGCAGGAATGTGATAAGTGGAAAAAGCTGAAGAAGAAGAAGAAGAAGGAATCTAATAGAAGAGGTGAATGAAGGAGGAGGCCACCAGAGGGATGTGATGGGCAGGTGAGGAGAAGAGAAGGGGTAGGACAGGAGCCAGAGGGGAATAGGAAAAGAAAGGAGGGGAGGGAGTGAAATTACCAGAAGTCAGAGAAATCAAAGTTCATGCTGCCAGGTCGGGGACTGCCCAGATGGAATATGAAGTGTTGCGCCTCCAACCTGAGAGTGGCCTCATCACGACTGGAGAGGAAGCCGTGGACCAATGTGCCAGAATATGAATGAGGATTGGAATTAAAATGCTTGTCCACCGGGAAATCAAGTTCAAGTTGGAGTTCAGTTAATTGTCCATCAACAGTACACCTGTATACTGCCAAAAGAAACAATATTCCTATGGACCGAGCTGCACAGCACAGGACGTAAAACTCACATAGACGCTGAAAGTAATATTGCTACAAATAATAAGGTGCATTTATGAAATATCTTAAAAAGTAATCAGTATAATGCTACTGGTGCTTCATACATAATGAGACTTACGAGGAGCGATTGGTAAGTTCGTGGCCTAAGGTAGAAAGAGTCAATTTTAGAAAACCTAGCACATTTATTTTTCAACATAGTCCCCTCCTACATTTACACACTTAGTCCAGTGGTCGTGGAGAATATGAATCCCTTCTTTGTAGAAGTCGGTGTCTTGGACCTCTAGAAGTGGTCCACAGCAGGGGTGATGTAACAAGAGCTGTATAACTCATCTCCTTCTACCTTAGGCCACGAGCGTATCATTCACCCCTCGCAGATGGTGCCAGGGAGCTCGGTAGTCTTACAGCCTTGGGAACCTGTTTCCCATCCTAACAGTTCTTATCTTAATGCTGTGGTGCCTCCTGCCTGTTGGTAGAGGGTCAAAGGGATTATTGGACAAATGGGAGCATTCCATAACAATGCTAAGGGCCCTATGTACACAGCACCCCTGATAAATATCTTTGACAGGTAGAAAAGAGACTCTGATGATCCTGTCAGCAGTCCTCGAAATTCTTCATAGGGACTTGCGGTCAGATGTCTTGTAATTCCTGTAACTGACAGTGCTGCATCTGGTTACGGCTCTTGATGGTGCTGCGTAAAATGATTTGGAATGGGGGAAGGGGAGTTGGAGCCTTGCTCTCCTCAGTGTCCTCAGGAAGTGGAAACACTGCTGTGCTTCCTTGACCAAAGAGATGGTGTTGAGGGACCATGTGAGATTGTCTATTATGTGCACTCCCAGAAACCCGGTGCTCCTAACTCTCCACGGAGGAGCCGTGTGTAGGCAGTGAAGAGTGGTCGGCTTGCACCTTCATAGAGTTCGCAATCATGTGCTCTTTATTCAACTTCCTGTGTATCTATCTCCCTCCCCAACCAACCCTGTGTCCTCCTTGAATCTGCTTATTCCTACCGTATTTCCTTGGTAGTATTCAGCAGGGAGCTTTGGCTTTGTTTGTAGAACTCTTGTGTCTTAGTGCATGGCTTTACAGTGCCAGCTTTCACCAATCGGGCGTTCAATTCCCACCACCGTCTGTAACGACTTTGCAGGTCCTCCCCGTTACTCCATAGGTTTGCTCCAGGTGCCCGAGATGGAGCTGTCTGAATCTACAACCCTCTGCAGCCTTTTGCAGATCTGTGTATTGGAGGCTCCATGATGATGCAATCAGTCAGAATGTTGTCCACCGTACTGCAGCATGGTGGTGTGTGTAGCAGTTAACATGAGGTTCAAAGGTTCTCTTATTATGAAAGTCTACAACTGTGAAATTGTTCAATTCTCTGGTTCAGGTCAAGTCAAGTCGCTTTGCTTTTTATTGTCATTTTGACCATAAACTGCTGGTACAATACACAGTAAAAACAAAACAACGTTCCTCCAGGACCATGGTTTCAGCCATGAAACCAAAAAAGAAAACAAAAGCAGCACAATCATCAACCCCCAAATCCTACCTCCCCACAAAAAGAATGAACAAAAGCAGAACAGGCACATCGACCCCCCCCCCCCAAATCCCTCCTCCCGCACAATAAAAACTGAGCAAAACAGATCAGGCACATCGACCCCCAAATCCCTCCTCCCTCTCAAAATATGAACAAAAACGAACAAAAACATCAACCCCCCAAATCCCTCTTCCTGCACAAAAAACAAACAAAATGGATCAGGCACATCGACCCCACCCCACACAGAAAAAAAAGAGAAGTTCGGGCAAAAACAAAACAGAATATAAACACTTTAGGACTGAAAAATAGAGTCTATCTTCCAAGTCCACATCCAAAACGCAGAAAAAACCTGGGCAGCGCTCTCTGTGTGCAGCAGCTGGCTCTCCCCTCTCCGGTACAGGGCAGCCAACCAAAGGACAAGCAGCCGGTGCTCACCCTCTGCACTCGCTTGGATGCTTCAATCTCCTTCATCACTCAGCGAACAATGGAAGCTATAATTGGCAAAATGGAGCCAAACATCGGTTTGTGCCCCATCCTGCAGCCTTCTCGCCACGAGGTTGGCTCACGTTACTCTGCCTCCTGGAATCCTCTCAGAGACGGCAGCACGCAGAAACACCCAAATGATCTCCGAATGGCAAAACACAGGCTCCAACAGTTCCAGAGTCACATTCAAAATGTGAAGCAAATGAAAAAACACAGAAGAAGTGAAAAAGATGGTTTCATGATCTATCCAGCAGATGTCGACCATTGGAGCTTTGCACACAGGCTCCATCTTGACCACAGTGCTTTACAGTGCACCAGATGTAAGATCCCATTGCTGTCTGTAAGAAGTTTGTGTGTGCTACCTGTAACTGCATGGGTTTCCGCTGGGTGTCCAGTTTCCTCCCACGTTCCAAAGATGCATAGGTAGGGGTTAGTGAATCATTGTCATGATATGTTGGTGCCAGGTTTGCGATGACATTTATGGGCTGCCCCTAGCACATCTCCGACACAAGTAACACACACCACACTGTATGTTTAGATGTACATATGACAAATAAAGCAAATCTTATAACTTTAGAAATGTGTAAGAGCCTTTGGTGACATACTAAACCTCCTCTATTCCTGTCAAATTGGTACCACTGACATGCCTTCTTTGTGATTGCATTGATGGTTTTTTTGCCATAGATAGATCCTCTGTGGTGTTCAAGATTCAAGATTGTTTATTGTCATTTTCAGTACACAAGAGGAGAAGGAGAAGGAGGTGTAGAGGAGAAGCAAATAACTGTTACTCTGGATCCAATACAGCACAAATAAAACTCAATTAGATAAAGAACAATGAAAACAACACACAATAATTTGCCGTGGTTAATTGGGACTGCTGCTTGCTTGGACAACTCTTAAGCAAAAACTAATCGAGAAAATAGCTGGAATTCCCTTCAACATACACAAAATGCTGGACGAACTCAGCAGGAATGATGAAGGGTCTCGGCCCAAAACGTCAACTGTTTACTCTTTTTCATAGATGCTGCCTGGCCTGCAGAGTTCCTCCAGCATTTTGTGTGTGTTGCTTGGATTTCCAACATCTGCAGATTTTCTTTGGTTTGTGATTAGAATTCCTTTCATTTATTTGGGACACTATGCCATTTAATTGGGACAGGAGAGTAACTAGTGTCAATTGCGTACACTTGTGTGGAAGTTAGACATTACACCAGGCTGAGAGTGAACATTTTTAAACAGCATGTGTTTGTATTCAAAAAGCAGTGATTTTTGTCACTGATAGTTGGCAAAAAATAAAAAGTAAAACAATTCAGAATTGTTTTGCTCACTGTGGTTTCAAGCAATTACAAGACACAAATGGACATTAAACATTACGGAGTGAACAATTTTTAAATAACGTCACTAGACACTAGATACTAGGCACTAGAATACTACAGCATAGTACAGGCCCTTCGGCCCTCGATGTTGTGCCAACCCATATAATCCTTAAAAAAAGTACTAAACCCACACTATCCCATAACCCTCTGTTTTTCTTTCATCTATGTGCCTGTCCAAGAGGCTCTTAAATACCCTTGGGATGATAAATGCCAATTCAAAAAGCAGTAATTTTTGATTATTTTCTTATTTTGACATTATGCAAGAAGGCAATGAAGGTCATCCAGTATTTGTCTTTGCTCATGTTGCTCATTTATTGTCAATCAGAAGAATACGGCAATGTTGAATTCTATTAGGAACTAATGCACAGTTTTATAGTACTGTAGTAGTATTGGTAGTGTTCTAAGTTTTTCTGTATTTCATTTAAATGCATAATTTGTTACTTAATTAAGTGGTAGTTAATTGAGCCAAAATGTTCTGGTCCCAATTTATCCCAATTAACTGGAATCCATTGTATGTAAAATAGATTATATACATAGATTGATTATATGTCTGAAAAGTGACGCTAGGAGTGTCTGTACATCAGGGGGCTGACAGGAAGTGATAAAGTCATGGTGGTGGAGGGTGTGGAGGGATGGGTTAGTGGGTGAAGGTGTTGAACGACTATTGCCCGGTGCCACTCACATCTACTATGATGATATCCTTTGAGAGGTTAGTCATGCAAGAGTCGACTGCAATTTGCCCAGCACCACATTAGGTCTACAGTGGATGAAATCTCATTGGCTTGTGTCAGGCTGCTGTTTACTGATTACAGCTCAGTGTTCAACACAATTACACCCTCAGTTCTAATCAACAAACTCCAAAACTTGGGCCTCTGTACCTCCCTTTGCAGCTGGATCCTTGACTTCCTCATTGGGAGACCACAGTCTGTGCAGATTGGAAATAACATCTCATCCTTGCTGTCAGTGCTGGTGCACCTCAAGAATGCGTGCTTAGCTTACTCCTCTACTCTGTCTACACCCATAACTGTGGGGCTAGGCACAGCTCTAACAGGATCTATAATTTGACAATGATATAACTATTGCAACAGCAGCCTTGCACTCAACATTAGTAAGACCAGGGAATTGATTATGGGCTTCAGGACGGGGTACATGTACCAGTCTTCATGGAGGGATCAGCAGTGGAAAGGGTGAGCAGTTTCCGGTTCCTGTGTGCCAACATCTCTGAATATCTATCCCGGACCCAACATATTGATGCAATTACAAAGAAAGCACCACCACGGCTATGTTTTATTTGGGGTTTGAGTATGTCACCAAAGGCACTTGTGAATTTCTACAGATATACTGTGGAGAGCATTCGAACTGGTTGCATCACTGCCTGGTATGCTGCTTATGGAGCGGCCACTACACAGGATTGGAAAAAGGTGCTGAAAGTTGTAAACTCATTCAGCTCCATCATGGGCATTAGCATCCCCAGCATCATAGAACATAGAAATTTTCAGCACATTACAGGCCCTTTGCCTCAGATGTTGTGCTGACCATGTAACCTACTCTAGAAACTGCCTAGAATCTCCCTACTGCATAGCCCTCTATCATTCTAAGCTCCATGTTCCTATCTAAGAGGCTCTTAAAAGACCTTATTGTATCTGCTTCCACCACCGCCACCGGCAGTGCATCCCACGCACCCACCACTCTCTGTGTGATAAACTTACCCCTGACATCTCCTCTGTACCTCCTTCCAAGCACCTTAAAACTGTGTCCTCTTGTGTTAGCAATTTCAGCCCTGGGAAAAAGCCTCTGATTATCCACATAATCAATTCCTCTCATCATCTTATACACCTCTATCAGGTCACTTCTCATACTCTGTCGCTCCAAGGAAAAAAGGCCGAGTTCAGTCAAGCTACTCTCATAAGGCATGCTCCCCAATCCAGGCGACATGTCCTCTGCACCCTTTCTATGGTTTCCACATCCTTCCTATAGTTAAGTGACCAGAACAGAACACAGTACTCCAAGTGGGGTCTGACCAAGGTCTTACATAGCTGTAATATATCCAGAGCAACACACTCAAAGTGCTGGAGGAACTCAGCAGGTCAGGCAGTATCTATGGAAGAAAATGAAGAGTCAACGTTTCAGGCTGAGATGTTTCATCAGGACTGGAAAGGAAGATTCAAGATTGTTTATTGTTACTCTTCAATACACAAGTGTAAAGGGAATTAAAATGATTGTTACTCTGGATCTGATGCAGCATTAAAAAGAACAGGATAAGTATAAAGAACACAATAAAAAGTACAATAAATACAAATACACAAGATTAGCTTACGTACATTGGCTGATTGTATATACATTAAGTGACACTAGGTGTAGGAATAGTTGCATATAGGTTGACTGACAGGAAGTGATAAAGTAGTGGTGGTGGGGTGGGTTAGTCGGTAGGGGTATTGATCAGCTTGATGTAATTGTTTTTGAGTCTGGTGGTCCTGGGGTGGATGCTACGTAGCCTCTTCCCTGATGAGAGTGGGGCAAACAATCTGTGAGCAGGGTGGGTGGGAACCTTCATGATATTGCTGGCCTTTTTATGGCACCTGTATATATGATCCTGATGGCAGGTAGGCTGGTGCCTGTGAAGTATTACACAGTTTTAACTACCCATTGTCACAGCGCATCCTGTAATGTGAGCAGTGTCCTGGGTTAGATATGTTTTGTATGTTTAAGCATTTATGGGTTTGTATGCTGCCTCTGTAGCCCTCTGTGTAAGACTGTGTGTGAAAGTGCATGTGTACCTGTAAATACATGTGAGATCAACCGTCCCTATTTCCCCAGTCTAAAGAAAATGCGTTAGTTTAGCATGTTTTTCCGGGATGGTTCCGATTACAAATAGTCAATCAGAGAATCCTTCGTATTTACAGGGAAAATATTTGTCTGTGAGCATTAAAAGTAATATCAATCCTTGTTAGACGACAGTATTTTGCGTAGGATGTGTTGATTTTTCTGTCAGTCAGATTAAATTTTATATGGAAGACTTTTTTTTCAACCCAAAAAGCATGCACAGAGATTTTTTTTTTAAGGAACTTGGGTTAGGTTTACAGAACTTAGATGATGTGTGTCACAGAGGCAATGAAAATCAAAAGGTTTAGGTGGAGGAATTGTTGATCTTGGACTGGCTGGGTGTTTGCAGTGTGAAATGCTTGGTGCATGTTAGTGCAGCTTGTAGTAGTGTGTGCTGTATAATGTTGATCTTTGTGTCAATCAAGTTGAATTTTAATCAGAATATGATCCAAGAGCCACAGAAGATATCAGGGGATTAGGTTCACAGAGTCTGTGTGACTTTACTGTTTCAATTGCAAAAAAAAAAGAGAAAACATTATTTAGATTTCTCTGTTGGGGTCGTCTACTGTATCCGGTGCTTCCGATGCAGCCTCATCTACGTTGGCGAGACCCAATGTAGAACTGGGGGACTGCTTTGTTGAGCACCTTCGCTCCATCTGTAGAAAGCAGGATTTCCTGGTGGCCAACCATTTTAATTCCAGTCGCCATTCCCATTCCAAAATGTCACTCCATGGCCTCCTGTACTGCCCTAATGAGGCCACTCTTAGGTTGGATAAAGTCTTGATCAAGGATCTTAGCCCAAAATATCAACTGTTTATTCCCCTCCATAGATGCTGCCTGATCTGCTATGTTCCTCCAGCATTTTGTTTGTGTTGCTCTGGATTTCCATCTGCAGAATCTCTTGTGTTTAGATGTTTCTTTCCCTTTCTTCATTCTTGTGACTTTAAATCCTGATGTTGGGAGTGAGGTTTTGCAGAGAATTCTAGATTTAGCTAATTCCATTATGGGCACAAGGCCTTCCATCATCGAGAACAACATCAAGAGACATTGGCATCCATCACTAAGGACCCTCACCTTCCAGATCTGACCTCTTCTTGTTACTGTCATCGGGGAGGAGGTGCAGGAACCTGAAGATACACACTTAATGCTTCAGAAACTGCTTCTTCCCCATCTCCATCAGATTTCCAAATGGTCCATGAACACTACCTCACTATTTTTTGTTTTTGCAGTATTTGTTTATTTTGTAATTTATGGTTATTTTTCTGTCTTTGCACCTGTACTGCTGTCACAAATCAAATTCCATGTCATATCAGTCAAGACCTGATTGTGATCCTGAAGTTCCCTTCTGATTGATTCAGGGCTTGAATGATACTGCCTCTTACAAAGAGAAACCAAGTGACACAGGAAACAACAAAGCTTCACTCCCAGGTGAGCTCAATGCCTTCTGTCCTTGCTTTGACCATCAAAATGTGGAGGAACCTTCGTGAACTACCACAACCCTTCAAATATTCTTTAATTTCAGTCTCTGAGGCCAACATGAGAGCATTCTTCAGGAGAGTGAACTCTAGAAAGCATCCAACCCAGAAGGGATACCTGACTGATTACTAAAGGGCTATGCTGATCAACTGGCTGGAATGTTCACCGAAATCTTTAACTTCTTGCTTCAGCAGTCTGAGGTACCCACCTGCTATAAACAGGCTTCAGTTATACCGGTGCCTAAGGAGAACATGGCAGCCTGCCACAATGATTATCGTCTGGTAGCACTTACATCCACTGTGGTGAAGTACTTTAAGAGGTTGGTGATGAAATATATCAACTCCTGTCTGAGAAGTGACTTGGATCCACTCCAATTTGCCTACTGGCGCAACAGGTCCACAGCAGATGCCATTTCATTGGCTCTTCAATCAACCCTGGAAACATCTGGACATCAAAGACACATACACCAGGACAGTCTTTATTGACTACAGCTCAGCATTCAATACCATTATACCCTCAAAACTAAATCAATAAACTTCAAGACCTTGGCCTCAATACTTCCTTGTGAATTGGATCCTAGATTTCTTCACTTGCAGACCCCAGTCAGTTTGGATTGGCAACAATTTCCATCAGCACAGGTGCACCACAAGGCTGTAGCCTCCTTATCTACCCGCTTGAGGCTAAGCACAGCTCCAAAGCCATATTTAAGTTTGCTGATAACATCACTGTTGTTGGCCAAATGAAAGGTGATCACAAATCAGTATATAGGAGGGAGAATGAAAATCTGGCTGAATGGTGCCATTCAACAACCTTCACTCGGAGTCAGCAAGACCAAAGAACTGATTATTGACTTCAGGAGGAGGAAAATGGATGGTCATGAGTCCCCATGGGGGGAATCAGAGGTGGAGAGGTTCAGCAATTTTAAATTTCTTGGTGTTATCATTTCAGAGGATCTGTCCTGGGTCCAGCATGTAAATGCAATCGTGTTGAAATCACAACAGCACCTCTGCTTCCTTAAAAGTTTGCCAAGATTTGGCATGACATCTAAAACTTTTGACAAACTTCTACAGATGTGTAGTGGAGATTGTATGGACTGGTTGCATCATACCTGGGTTGGAAGCACCAATGCCCTGGAATACAAATTCCTACAGAAAGTTGTGGATATGGCCCAGTCTAACACAGGTAAAGCCCTCCTCCCACTAAGCACATCTACATGGAGCGCTGTTGCAGAAAACAGAATCCATCATCCAGGACTCCTACCACACAGGCCATGCTCTCTTCTCACTGCTGCCATCAGGAAGAAGGTACAGGAGCTTCAAGATCCACAGCACCAGGTTCAGAAACAGTTATTACCCCTAAACCATCAGGCTGTTGAATCCGACGGCATAATTTTATTCAACTTCACTTGTTCAATCACTAAATTGTTCCCACAACCTATGGACTCACTTCCAAGGACTCATCATCTCATGATCTTGATAGTTATTGCTTATTTATTTATTTATTACTAGTATTATTTCTTTTCCTTTTGTATTTGCAGTTTGTTGTCTTTTGTACATTGGCTATTTGTCCATCCTGTTGTGTGCAGTGTTTCGTTGATCCTATTGTGTTTCTTGGATTTACTGTGTATGCCCACAAGAAAATGAATCTCAGGGTTGTATATGGTGACATAATTGTACTTTAATAATAAATTTACTTTGAACTTTGAACTTTATCTTTGAGCCAGAGGTGTAATAGAAGCATTTAGTAGTTGTGTTGCAGGGTTGGATAGAGAGGGAACTGATTGTGATCTTTGCTCCTCACCAAAGTTTTAAAGTTCAAAGTATATTTGTTATCAGAGTATGTATCGGTATTCAAAAGAAAGCAAACTGTGGAAATACACCCCCCCCCCAAATAATAAATAAATAAATAATACAAGAACTTGAGTTGCAGAGTCTTTGAAAATGAGCCTGTATATTGGAGAAACAGTTCAGAGTTGTGGTGAGTGAAGTTATCCACACTGGTTCAGGAGCCTGATGGTTGTAGGGTAATGACTATTCTTGAACCTGGTTATCTGTTACCCAAGGCTCTGTACCTCCTTCCTGACAGTAGCAGTGGGAACAGAGAGAGCATGGCCTGGATGGTGGTTGTCCTTGATGATGGTTGCTACTTTTTAGTGGCAGTGCTTCTTGTACATGTGCTCAATGGTGAGGAGGACCTATCATTTGATGGTCTGGGCTGCATTCACTACTTTTTGTAGGCTTTTCTGTTTCTCATTGCTCTCTATTGACACCTGCTAGAGCCAAAAGAAAGGTCATCTGGACAATGTTGCACTGTATGTTTCATGACTTCTGGAGATCCCAATTTGTTTTGCAGCCAATGTAGTCAAGCCACGGTTTTAATGAGGGAAGTACACCATCCAATTTACACCACTGCATAACTTCCACAAACTACAAATATGGAAATATCAGCTATTGCTTTAAGGGATGTTGATGGAAGTCAGACTTTGGATCAGATACTAGAGAAAACATATATGCTTTTTTACAAAATGAGGAGGGAACGTCGACTCAAACCATGAGAGGCTTGCGTCGGGCATTTTCATGTCTTACAAGGCGCAGTTTGGAAGTCCGTGGGGCGCCACTCCTCGTACAGACTAGAGCAATGCGTGATTTACAAAATGGAGTCCCTGTTTAATGTCTCACACAGAGAGCCGCCACAGAACTCTGTGTGTGTGTGTGTGTGTGTGTGTGTGTGTGTGTGTGTTTGGAGTTTGCACAGTAACCCTGCAGCCACGTGGGTTTCTTCTGGGTGTTCCCTTTCCCTCCTTCAAGCAAGCTACGCTGTGCGGCACAGTAACACAGTGGTTTACGCGTTGTTTTACAGCACCCGATTTTCAGTATGTAATTCCCGCTGCTCTTTGTAAGGAGTTTGTACATTCTCCTGGTGAATGCATGTATTTACTTCAGGTGCTCGGGTGTTCTCCCACATTCCAAAGACGTACGGGTTACGGTTTGTGAGTTGTGGGCATGCTATGTCAGCGGCAGAAGTGTGGCCACACTTGGGGTCGCTCCTAGGACAAATCCTCATGGATTTTTTTGGTGCAAAATGATGCATTTCATTGTATGTTTTGATGTAAAAGTGACAAACAAAGTTTATCACTGTGACTGCCCTTAGTATGATGGTGAATCGGGGGATCCCGACTGATTGTCAATCTTATTTCATTTTCTCATCCTATTTCCCCAGATCTCTTCAATATGTGTCACCAGAGTCGTGGTGCATCTGGTAAAGCTGCTGCCTCACAGCTCTGGTGATCCTGGGTTCCTTGGTTCAATCCTGCCTTCCTGACCTCTGTGTGCGGTTTTGTATGTTCTGCCTTTAACTGCGTGGGTTTCCTCTGGGTGCACAAGCTTCTTAGAGAGAATAAGAGAAATTAGCTCTATTTGTCACAAGTACATCAAAAAAAATTGAGAAACAGCGAAATGCGTCACTTATGTCGAAATGTCCAACACAGTACAAGGATTGTGCTGAGGGCAGCCAGAAGTGTCGTAGTGCTTCCAGCACCAACATAGCCTGCCCACGGCTCACTAACCTAACTGTACGTCTTTGGAATGCGGTGGGAAATCGCAGCTTGCAGAGGAAACCCATGCCTTTGCAGCGAGAACGTACCGAGTCCTTACAGACAGTGGTGGGAATTGAACCTCGAACATTGGTTCTGTAATGTGTTACACTTAGCGCTACACCACCATGCCATCCTGAGAGGAGGTAATGGTGACGTGAGGAGAATGCAATGGGATTAGTGAAAGACTGGTGTAAATGATGTTTAGGATCAGGGTGAACTAGGTGGGTAAAGATCCGGTTTTGATGGTGTGTTATTTTTGACTCTAATATTGCTTTGAGAGGACCTTTTTCCACTCAAGTCTCTTGGACTTTGAATTACCATTGGCTCAGAATGAGGAGCACTGACCACTGACCACAGCTGGCTTTATCCTTGTATCGACTGAGGTGGGATTGGGCTGAGATGGTCTTATATCCTGCCAACATTTCAGGCCCATGTTGGTTTGATGGATAAACACTTGGTCAACTTACTAGGAAGAACTAGTTTGGTTGGAGTTGAGGCTTATGTAATGCTTAGGTTTACCAACATAACACACCAATGAGTTCCTGCATATTCATCCAGAAAGACTAATTTATAATGTAGATGACACAAAGGTTGATCATGTTGTGGATGGCACAGAGCAGGGGTTCCCGTGCTATGAAACAATACCATTAAGCAAGGGGTTTGTGGACCCCAGGTTGGGAACCCCTGGTGTAAAGTTGTCATAGGTTACAATGGCACATTGACAAGATGCAGAGCTGGGCTGAGAAGTGGCAGATGGAGTCCAGTCTGGAGAAGTGTGAGGTGATTCACATTGGAAGGTCAGCAGAGTAGAGATACAGAGAGACCTTGGGTCCACACCCATAGATCCCTTGAAGTTGCCATGCAAGTTGATACGGTGATTAGGAAGGTGTTTGGTGTATTGGCATGCTCATAGGTATAATAGTCAGATAATGAGTTCAAGAGCAATGAGGTAATATTGCAGTTCTATAAATCTCTGGTTAGACTACACCTGCAGAATTGTGTTCAGTTCTGGTCCCCTCGTTATGAGTAAATTCCAGAAGCTTTAAAGATGGTGCAGAGGAGATTTACTAGGATGCTGTCTGGACTAGAGTGCATGGAGATATATTGGGCGAGACAGAGCTAGAGTGGAGGAGGATGAAAGGTCACTTTATGGAGCTGTAAAAAATGATAAGAAGCATTAACATAATTGACAACCAGCAAATTTTTCCCAGGGCTGAAATAGCTAATATGAGAGGGCATAATTTTAAGGTGAGTGGAGGAAAGTATAGAATGAGATACATTTTTTGCACCAAGTCGGTGGGTGCATTAAGTGCACTAGTAGAGGTTATGGTGGAGGCAGATACATTAGGGACTTTTAAGAGAATCTAGATGAAGGAAACATGGATGGCTATGTGGGAGAGAAGGGTTAGATTGATATTATAGTAAGTTTAAAGGTAGGCACAATATCATGGGCCAAAGGGCCTGTACTGTGCTGTAATGTTAATGAGAAGGTGGTGGTGAAAACCCATGATGTAGGTTTTCGTGGGGAGTTGACAGGGATTGTTCACCAACCGAAGCAGTATCTGTACACTTGGCCAAGCAAGGGCAGCATCCTGCAGTAGCTCATTGTCACTTCGTTGTCTATACCCAGAATCTGTAATATATATATAGTATTTCTGTTCCCCCATTATTCCTAGAATAAAACTGAAACAGCTGGGTGTTTTTCAATGGATGATATTTGATCATGTTTTTTGCCTTGTGTTCCTAGATCGCTTGTCAACGGAGATTTTCAATGCAGAAGAGTTTAAGGAAAGGTTTCTTACAGAGGTAAGAATGATTGGATTGGCTCCTGGAAGGGGGTTGGCAAGCATGACTTGTGATTATTTTGGGCAAGTCTGCAGGGGCTTCCTGAGGCGTTGGAGGCACATTTTATCCCTTGTTTGCTTCACCTTCCGATGAGAGTATTAGCGACTAAATGTGGACAATAACAGTGCAAGAATTTTGTTGGAATAGAGATTTGGCAGAGCTGTTTTATGGGCTCAGGCACTTGAAACTCTGGCATCTTGGCTAAGCACAACTTTCACTAAATTAACCTGTTGATGCAGTATATTTGTGATGGATTCTAAAACTGTTTCAAAGCTTTGGTGAATGAAGTAGAATTTTACGGTGGATCTTTCAGCTCAATAAGACTACAGTGATGTTCTTTTCTTACATGAACATTCTTTTACCCTCTTTTCTCACCAACAGCATAATATATTTTTTCTCCTATTTCCCTTGACTGCATCTCTTTTGTTCCCCCCAGCCCTCTCTATGGTAGAGAAATGTGCATTCTTACTCTCTACTGTCGTCGTGACTATCCCTTGAGGTCGAGGATGATGGTCTTTGTTCTGAAGAAGTGGCCCACAGAGCGAAGACGCCTGTGCATGTATTTGTTTAACGTGTACTTGATGTTGCACTCCAAGAAGCACACGATACTTCACAAATCAACCAACTGATTCCAATGACATAGAAACCACGACGATTGGAGCTGATGGATTTGTTGCAGCCTTCATCTGCCTTCACAGCCGTTGAGTTCGAAGTAACTTGGTCCACCTGTTCCACCGTTGAGGTCTTGGTTGGATTGTTCTTTGTCTGGGACCTCACCCTGGACCTTACCGCCATGGGTGACCCTACCAGGAGCATAGCTCCAGACGGCATTGCTCTCGGGATCACAGGATCACACAAGCTTCTCCACCACGACAAGGTGACAATCCATGGAGAAGTCTCAACTGTACTCACTGTCTGGATACAGCTGTATGGCGAGATAAACAACTTCTCAAAAATCGCCTGACATGGAAGCTTTCTTTCAGGGTTTTTAATGCGACTTCTTTTAATTTGTAAAACAAAAACTTAAGGCTCACCGATATTGCTGTCTCAAGGGCAAATAAAGAGTGAATGGAGATGTATGTGCTATAAATCAGAATTATAACTACCGCGCAGGAAGTGGTATAAAAACAGCTTGTGTACAGGAAGTGATGTATGTACAAAATGAACTGCGGCTCCAGAGGCCAGAACACATTCTGTGGGTAAAGCAATGGCGCTTGAATTCCTTACTGGATCTGTTAGGAACTGTCTTTGATTTATAGCTCTGTTGGATCCTGATGCTTCTACGATCCAGAAGTCAAGAATGAGGCATAAAACTTGTTGCTTACAATCAATTTATTAAGTGTTACATGAGCAAAGAAGGAAAGGAAGAAGAAGCATTGTGAGAGACGAAGAAAAGAGAAATCTAAAAGTAGTGTGGTCTTCTGCTACTGGTAGCAGTACTTCCATCGATAGCAATTAACCAATAGAATAGCCAGATTCAAGTAATATTACACCGCCACTGAAACCAGGAAGTTTTCAGAAAAGTACAGCGGCAACTGTAACCACTGGAAAACTAACTGAACAATTATATGTATATGGGTAATTATGTAACAGTACAAGCAAATTTAACTACAAGAAAAATAACAATTCTACACCCAATCCAACAGCTGGTAGTTTCAACTATCCTGCCATTTCATAAATTGAAAACCCTCTGTTAGATCAACTCTCTTTTCTAGAGGAAACATCTTGTGGAATCTCACCAGAGAAACGTTCATTCTGTGTGTTGGCATCATATTTGTGATTCCTGCATGCTCTTCCTCTCTTATTTCTGCGTTTCTTACTTGGAGACCAAAGTTGTGGGCTATTCAGCGTGGTCTAACCATGACTACTTATATGCTTAGTGTTTTCTCTGTTCATAAATTCAATTCCCATTTGAAGAAACATTTCATGGTCTCCTTATGGATTGTTGCAACTTTATGAACCCCTGTCCCTCTCCCCTTTCGTATATTACAGCGTGGCCTTTCGCAGCTCTGTCAAGAAACACACTAGTTTGCGCAACTTAAACTGCAGTATTTCTCAGAAGGAAAGTGATTGGTCTGTGGACTTCACTCGCACTCACAACCACAGACCAGAAGAGGAGTCTTGCTGTGCCGTGTGTCTGTTGTGTCAGGTGGTGATTACCTAATAGCCTTCTCTCAGCTGGGAGTGGGACAAACAGTCCATGAGCAGGGTGGGCACCATGATACAGTTTGATTACCTTAGTACTTCTTCTGACCTACTCACTGTATGCTTTATTCTTTGGAATTGTTTATAGAAATGCTTAAAATTATGAGAGATGTATATAAGGTTGATGGTAACAGTCTTTTCCCCAGAGTCGGAGAGACCATAATCAGGAGGCATAGACTTAGAATGAGATGCTAAAGGCTTTTCACACAGAGGGTAATGAGGATGTGGAAAGAGCTGCTGGAGGAAGTGGTTGAGGCAGATATCATAGCATCATGTAAGAAGTATTTGGATAGCGGGCGGGTATATGGGCTAAGCACAGAAAATTACAACTGTGGCCAGCATGGACTGGTGGGGCCGAAGGGCCTGTATGGGTGCTGTGCTGCATTATGACTCTATCATGCTCTATTAACAATTCAAGCTCTCACAGAGCAACAGTTTGATATAGAACAAGGCACCCTCTACACCACCCATCAAACCTTCCCACAGCAAGTACAGCATGCGTCAGATATGAAGAAAATCTGCCTCTACACTGTTCCATCACATACTCTCTCAGTGCAGGGATAGTATGGGTCGCCAGGATAGTGTAGCAGTTAACGTGACACTATTACAACTCTGGGCGTTCCTGAATTCACAGTTCAATTCCGGCACCCTCAATAAGGGGTTTGTACATTCTCCCCGTGAGTGCATGGGTTTCCTTCGTGTGCTCTGGTTTCTTTCCACAGTCCATAGACATACCAGTTAGTGGGTGAATTGGTCATTGTAAATTGTCCTGTGATTTCTATGGTGATTGGTGATTTCGACCATTGATGTAGTGTCCCAGCTGTCTGCATGATAGATAAGCTAGTATGCAAGCCAGGGCAGTACGAAATGGAGAGCAGCTGTTGCCTACGTAGCAGCCTTCCCCTCTCCACGTAGCTAATTAATCCAAACGAATGGCAGAGACCAATACAATTTGGCATCAGCAGCTTTGCAGGAGTTGCCGGTCAGCATTGAACTCAACATAGGACTGCCTTAGGGACTCCAGCTAAGGAGCTTACTCCTGAAGCCTTAGCCATGAATGGGTATAGTGGAAGTTTGAGATCAGACTTTTTCTTCATCTAGATGAGCTGCCAACCACTACTAATGAACCCTATCTGCCTGAAGTGACTGGTTTTAAGGCACAAGTAACCAGTCTTTGCACCTTCTCCTGTCAGTAGAAACAGTTCTGCCAGGCTTAGTAGCTAAGCCACACGTGAAGACCAGGAGCTGGACTTGGTTGTCAAAGGCTATTTGAAGTGTACACCATTGGGAGCATTTAATAGTAGTGTGAGCTTATCTCCACTTCCACCCCCTGCTATAACATCAGTCTTCATGAAGCGTCTTGGCTCAAAGTGTCGACTGTTTATTATGTACCCTCTCCACCCATGTTCCCTAATGAGGACTGGCTCATGGGCTTCTGGCTTCTTCTTCCTGATTTTGGTTTTGTTGATGTTCAGCAAGAGATTGTTGAGGCATCACTCAGCCAGGTTTTCAGTCTCCCTGTGGATAAGCTATGTTGGCTCTAGAATGTATGATGACATTTGCAGCTGTCCCCAGCATATCCTTAGTTTGGGTTGGTTGTTGATACATTTCACTGTTTCAACGTACACATGATAAATACATCCGAATCTGAGTCAGATAATGATAGCAACGTGCAAGAGGCATTTTGATTGGCACATAAACAGACAGAGAATAGAGGGACACGTAGTCAGATGGAATTAGTTTGACTAGCATTGTGTTTGGCACAGATATGGTGAACTCAAGAGCCTATTCCTTTGCTCTACTGTTCTACATACTAAACAGTGCAATTGGAATTCCTGAAATGGGTAACTAATTAAAACAGAGAACTAAATTGGAACAGAGAAAACGAATAATTTCTGTAGGACCTTAAGGACATCCAGAAGCACTCTGTTGCCAATGGACTGCTTTTGAAGGGTAATCGTTAATGTTGTGATGCAAGTGCAGCTGGCAGTTTTGCCCAGAAAGCCCCTGAAACCTACTGTAGATGTGATGAAAGTCTTAGAGATGGAAACACAAGAATCTGTAGCAACACACAAAACGTTGGAGGAAACCAGTAGATCAGGCAGCATCTGTGGAGGGAAGTGGGCAGTCGACGCTTCAGGTCAAGGACCTTCTCCACTCTCAGTGGACCAGCTTAGAAATGTTCAATATCAGAGGACACATGGTGAGGAAAGTGGAAGAAGAAGAAGATTGGAAAAGGGAGATTAAATAATGAAATGCCATCGACCTGAAATATTAACTGTTTCTTCCTGCATAGACAATTTTCGACATGAATTTATCTTGCAGTTTTTGGTTTTTATTAGAACAATTCTTGTTGTCTTTCTTTCTCCTGGAGTTGGAGGACTGTCTGTGTGTGCATGGGTGGGAGGGAGGAAGGGGGTCTGTTTCTTTGCTTGTGTTGTTATTTTTGCTGGTGTTCTGTGTTGTTCTGCCGAGCAGTTTGAGCATGCTAAGCTGTCGCCAGAATATGTGGTGATGCTTGCAGGCTGTCGTTAGGTGTGTTGGTTGTTAATGCAAATGACACATTTCACTGATGTACATGCGATTAATCTGAATCTGAATCTGAAAACAAGCCAGTTAATGTCTCAACTGAAAATGTCCAAAAGAAAGCCTCCTTTAGCTAGAATTTTCCACATATTTTAGTAAATTCCTCATTTTCTTTACAGTTTATTTTTGCTTAAACTGTACAGGAAAGTTTATTTACAAACTATGAAGTTATGCATTTTTTGTTGCACTATCTAACTCTTGTCACCTGAGGGCACCAATGGCTTTAACTTAAGTAACTCACTTGCATACTCTAGTGGTAATGATTGACTTGTACACTTTATCCATCTCAGTTAACACGATCAAGGTTCCACACTGTGCACCTACGTAATGTGTTGTAAAGTGATACAAAGTGCAAATACTGGCTTTACTGTGAAGTTACTGAGAATGGCTATGCAGTTATTTTTTTGGGATGTTTTAATTTCCATAGACCTTTTTTTAAAAAAAATGTAAATCAATATTGCTGTTTGTTCAGTGATAGCTGATGAAGTCATCATGGAAACTGGGAGGAGGGAGCATGTGTGAGATAACTCTGCAAGTTCCTCTTTTCCTCATGGATATTGCTGAAGACTTTGGATAAAAAACAGTCCACTGCACAGTTATTGCAAACTCTATTGATTCAGGCTTTATGAATGTAGTAATATGGGATACTGCAAAACAGATGGGTAAATTACTCCATTTTTGTCACATGTTGCGAGGTACAGTGATACAGACTATTTAGTTACAACAGCACTCTGAGCTAGTGCAAAGAAATCAATAAGAGAGTGCAGAATGAAGTGTTATAGAGAAAGTGCAAGGCAGATAGACAATAAAGGGCAAGGTCATAACGAGCAACACAAACAAGGTCTTGGAGAAGCTCAGCAGGTCAGGCAGCATCTATGGATGGGAATAAACAGTCAACGTTTTGGGCCGAGTCACCTTGAGGTAGACTGCGAGGTCAAGAGGTCAATCTATAAGACTATAAGTGTAGGAGCAGGAAATTTGCTCCATCAAGTCTACTCCACCATTCCCTACTGATCAAGATACACACATGGATGTTTGAAAAAAGGAGGGCTATGTAGGGGGGAAGGGTTAGATCGATTTTAAAGTAGCTTAAAAGCTCGACATAACATTGTGGGCCAAGGGGCCTGAACTGTGCTGTCGTGTTCTATGTTACTAAACAGCAAAGGTACATTTAGGCCTTCTGAACTCAGTATTTTCAGATTCTTTTTCTGTCTTATATCGGAAATGGCCTGTTCTGATGCAAGGTTATTCACCAGTAACATTAACTCAGGTGTTTCTTTCTTCATAGATACTGCCTGAAATGTGGGGTATTTCTACATTCTCCTTCTGGCTTCAGGCTCAACAGCAACTACGATCTGCACTTCCCAGCTCTAGCATATCCCATGCTGTTGTTTTTTTAACTTTCCTTGTTAATCTGTAAACCAGATGGCCCTGTAAACATTGGAATCACCTGGGCAACACTGTTGTTGTCCTATCGGAGATATACCCTTTCTCCTACCTATTCCTTCATTCCACTACTCACCGTCTTCTCTGCAACGTAGAGCTAACTTGGTGTCTCATTTCCTCTGACTTGAAGCACTTTCCACAGATGCTGTCTGACCTGCTGAATATTATTCACATATGAGAAATGTTTGATGGCTCTGGGCCTGCACTTGCTGGAGTTTAGAAGAATGAGGGGGGATCTCATTGAAACCTTTTGAATATTGAAAGGCCTAGATAGAGTGGACATGGAGAGGATTTTTCAATACTGGCAGAGTCTAGGACAGAAGGCACAATGTCAGAATAGAGGGATGGCCATTTAGAACTGAAATGAAGATGAATTGCTTTAGCCAGACTGAATCTGTGGAAATCGTTGGCACAGACGAAGCTGTTTAGGCCTAGTCAATGGCTATATTTAAAGTGAGATTGATAGGTTTTTGATTAGTAAGGGTGTCAAAGGTTATGGGAGAGGGCAGGAGAATGAGGATGAGAGAGATAATAAATTATCCACATTGAAATGGGAGAATGGACTGATGGGCTGAATGGCCTAATTGTGCTCCAATGTCTTGTCGTCTTATGCAGGTTTAGCTGTAACGTTTAAGAGAAGTTTGGATAAGTACATTGGTGAGAAAGATGTGGAGGGCTATGGTCAGAGTTCAGGCAGAAGGCCAGCATGGACTAGATAGACTGAAGAGCCTAATACTCTGCTCTATTACTTTATTCTGCAGCCAGTTATATACTAAGACTTATTGTTGCATGCAGGGAAACTGACTGCTTACTTGCAAAAAATGGTAATGATATTTTGACCAGATAATATTTTTAAGTGAAATCTCTTGAAGGATTAAAGGGCAAGTCGCCCATATTTCAAAATAGCGGCATTTAAATCTTTTACTTCCTCCTGCGAGAGCAGACAGTGCCATGATTTAATATCACATCCAAAGGATAGTGTCATGCTCTCTCGGTGCTGTGTGGGGATGTTGGCTTCGATTTTTGCTTGAACCTCTGGAGTGAGACTTAAACAAAAGTTTATTAATGAACCGGTCAATTTTCTGTAACAATGAATTCCTCAAGGCCACTTTCCTGACACCGACTTCTTATTTCCTGATTTCTTTTAATGGAATTCCATTTCTGAAACTGCCATGGGAGTGGATTTGAACTGGCATCCTCCAGGTTATTAGTCCAGTAACATATCATACCTTGCTTTTGCATCTTTATTATTACTTTGCTTTCCCAGCATTTGCAATTTGGCTTGTTTATTTTAAATTACAAAAAGTGATTTTCATAACATGTCAACATGATGCTATCTGCACGATGTGATAATGGACGACCATTGCTTAAAATCACATAGGCCTTTCTGAATGACGTGTTTAACCGTTAACAGCGTGACTTTAATCTGGATGAAATTCTGATTGCTGAAGGAACAGATGTTCTGGGATAGAATCAGATTCAGATCGGATTTTGATTCATTTATTTATCATATGTACATACTGTGAAATCCGCCATTTCCGTTAACAACCAAGAATGTGCTGGAGGGAGCTCGCAAGTGAGCCACACATTCTGGCACCAACATAACTTGTTGACCATGCTCAGCGGAACAAAATAGAATACAACAAAACAAAAAGTGACAAAGAAACAACAGCAAAACAAGCGCCATTCCTCCCTCTTCCTCCCACCCCCAGCCCCCCAACCTGGCAACCCATGCACATACACAGTAGTGCTCTAATCCCTGGACAGGCCATCTTTGGCCTCCAGCAGATTTCTGCATTCCTATAATTTTATTTTCCCATCAGCCCAGCAAACTCAGGGCTCCAGCCATCAGGCCTCAACTTCTGGGTTTCCAGTTGACCTTTATTTGATCTCCTGGTCGACATTTGAGCTAAAATCTTCGGTATCGACCCAAGAACACTACCTTTGGCATCCTCCAATCACTTGAATTTTCCTCCTGTTTTAGCCATTGCTGCACTGGGTAAAAGGCATTGTCAGTCCATTCAATCAATGCCTCTTGTACACCTCTATCACATCTCCTCTTATCTTTCTTCACTCTAAAAAGAAAATCCTTAACTCTGTCAGCCTTTCCACATCAGGCAGCATCTGTGGAAAGTGTTTCAGGTCAAAGACCCTTCATCAAAGCTTGGAAAATGAGAAACCCCGTTCAGCTTGTAGTCACAGGATGTGAGAAGGGTGCTCTGTAGTGAATTGGAGGGATGGATAGGACAATGGGATTTTCTCTGATAGGATGATGCCAGGGTTGCCCAGGTAATTCCAATGTTTACAGAGCCACCTGGTTTACAGATTAACAAGGGAAGTTTAAAAAACATCAGGATGAGTGATGTTAAAGCTGGGAATATCGTAGTTGTAGTTGAGGCTGAAGCTGAAAGGAGAATGTGGAAAGACCTTGTATTTCAGGTAGTATCTATGAATGAAGAAACATATGAGTTCATGTTGCAGGTAAATAACCTTGCATCAGAACTGGCCACTTCTGATACAAACAGAAAAAAAATGTTATCTGAAATTATTGAGATCAAAAGGTCGAAATATATCCGAAGAGGAGATGAGGTGCTGAGTAGCAGCACAAAATGCAGGCACCATCTATGGGGAGGAATAAAAAGTCAACGTTTTGAGCCAAGATCCTTCATCAGGACTTATGAACAGATGAGGTGCTGCCTGCTTTGGGCATTCTTGGGTCAGTGCAGGATGCCACAGAGAGAGTGAGATGGAAAGTTAGACTCCAACATTCTCCCTCTGGTGTTTGGGTTTAGTATTAACTTTTGACTTGTGTTACACAGCATTAACATGTCATTTGTTTGTTCTCTATCTGCCCCAACTAAGTTCTATACCCATTTGACTCACGGGGCATCGCTTTTTTACAATATTCCCTTTGTCCTATCCATCCCTGCCCACTCTCAGTGTAACTTAAAAACTATCTTGTATTCTCACTTTTTCAGTTCACTTGAAAGGTTTCCAACTTAATGCCATTTCTTTTTGCACAGATACTGCTTGACATTGTAAGCTCCCACAACAACCTCTACCAGAGAATATTTACAAGGACTTAACTGGGACTTGAGAACTTGAGTTATAGGGAAAGGTTGAATAGGTTCAGAATTTATTCCCTAGAATGTAGGAGAATGAGGGGAGATTTCATAGACGTGTACAAAATTATGAGGGGTATAGATAGAGTAAGTACAAACAGGAGTTGGGTTAGACTAGAACTAGAGGTTATGGGTTAAGGGTGAAAAGTCAAATGTTTAAGAGGAATATGAGGGAAAACTTTTTCACTCAGAGAGTGGTGAGAGTGTGGAACGAACTGCCAGTGGAAGTGGTGGGTGCGGATTTGATTTCAACGTTTAAGAGAAATTTGGATAGCTACATGCATGGGAAGGGTATGAAGGATATGGTCCTGGTGCAGGTCGATGATATGAGGCAGTTAATAGTTTGGCATAGTCTAGGTTGGCCAAAGGGTCTTTTTCTATATTGTAATGTTCAATGAGTCTATGACTCTGTAACCTGATCTCTGTTACTTAATGATTTTGGTTGAGGGGCAAGTGTTGCCCAAGGATACCTGGATTTGAGTCACTTTGATTCCTCTTATATTTCCTTCTGAGATCGCCACCATCAGAGAATATCCAGTCTTCAGCCAGTTACATTCACACCATGTTAGAACGAGGTACAGCAAAGAGCAAGGGATCAATCAACATTCTAGCTGCAGTACGGAACACCTGCATTCCAGAACTGTGAGAGTCTCAAGCCAAGTTGGTTCCACAAGACGTACACTAGTGAATGTCCAAAGTTGCCAGCTGCATCCTTTCTAAAAAGAAGAGAACAATTCAATTTATCTAGGTATAATCTAATCAGTCTACTCATGATCATTGAATGCACAACAGCACAGGGACAGGCCATTTGGCCCAGTCATGCTGAACTGTTATTCTGCCTAGAGGGGTGTTCGATGGCTCTGGGCCTGTACTCACTGGAGTTCAGAAGAGCGAGGCAGGGGGAATCTCATTGAAACCTATCAAATATTGAAAGGCCATTCTATCATGGCTGATTTATTATCCCTCTCAACCCCATTCTCCTACCTTCTCCCTATAACCTTTGACACCCTTACTAATCAAGAATCTGTCAACCTCTGCTTTAGGTGTACCTTATGTCTTGGCATCCGCAGCTGTCTGTGGTAATGAATTCCACAGATTTCCCACCATATGGCTAAAGAAATTCCTCCTTATATCTGTTCTAAGGGGCATCCTTTTATTCTGAGGCTATGCCCTCTGGTCTTAGACTCTCCCACCATGAGAAACATCCTCTCCACATCTACTCTATCTAGGCCTTTTAATATTCAATTGGTTTCAATGAAATCCTCCCTCATTGTTCTAAACTCCAATGAGCCATCAAATGGTCTTCATACATTAACCCCTTCATTCCCAGGATCATTCTCATGAACCTCCTCAGGACCTCTCCAATGTCAGTGCATCCTTCCTTAGATAAGTTTCACAGAATGATACATGCAACAGGACAGAATTCCAGCATGAGCCGAAAAGTGAGAGTCAGTGACCAGTGGTGTTCCGCTGGGAACCAGTCCTGGACCCCTGCTCTTTGTGGCTTTTATAAATGGCTTGGAGGAGAAAGCGGAAGGGTGGGTTAGGTCTATAGATAACACAAATTTTGGTGGTATCGTGGATAGTGTTGAAGGTGGCCATAGATTACAATGAGACATTGACATAATACAGAGCTGGGCTGAGAAGTGGCAGATGAAGTTCAATCCAGAAAAGTGTGAAGTGATTCATTTTGGAAGGTCAAATTTGGAGGCAGAGTACAGGGCTAGTGGTAAAATTCTTGGCAGTATAAAGGAATAGAGGGACCTTGAGGTTCATGTTTATAGATCCCTCAAAGTTCCCACACAAGCTAATAGGGTTGTTAAGAAAGCTTACGGTGTGTTAGTCTTAATTAGTCAAATGGTTGAGTTAAAGAGCTGTGAGGTAATGTTGCAGCTTAGAGATCCCTGGTTAGACCAGACGGAGTATTATGTTGAGTCTGATTGCCTCTTTATAGAAAGGATGTGGAGGCTTTAGATAGGGTGCATAGGGTTTACCAGGATGCTGCCCGGATTAGAGAGCATGTCTTATGAGGAAAGGTTGAGTGAGCTAGGGCTTTTCTCTTTGAGTGAAGTAGGATGAGAGGTAAATTGATAGATGTTAAGAGGCATAGTTAGAGTAGACAGCCAGTGCCTTTTTCGACTGGTTAATATGAGAGGGCAAAACTTTAAGGTGATTGGAGGAAAGTACGGGGGGGGAGTGATGTCAGGGGTAGGTTTTCTTACACAGAGAATGGTGGTTGCATGGAACATACTGCTAAAGGTGGTGATAAATTAGATACATTAGGAGCATTTAAAGACTCCTAGATAGGCACATGGATAAAAGAAAAATGGAGCACTTTGTAGGAGGGAAGGGTTAGATTGCTCTTGGAATCAATTAAAGTGTCGGTACAATATTGTAGGCTGAATGGCCTGTACTGTCTTGTACTGTTCCATGTTCTAAGTGCACTATATCACTACACTGCAGTTCATCTTCTTTAGTTTTTGCATTGTATTCTGTGCTAGTAAGCAGCCAGTGGCCTTCCCCTGTGCCGTGATGGATTTGTGCTGTACTTGTTCTGTGTTCTTATATTCGTGCTACAAACTGCCAAAGACCTCTTGCAACACGAGGGAGCCTAACCACTCATTCTTGACATTACCATTGTCAAGACCCTGACCAGAATCTCTAGCCACCAGTATACCGTGGCTTCTAGGCAAAGGTGGGTACACCGTAGCTTGTGCTTCACTTTCCAACAGTTTTCCTATGTATTTGGCTGCCTCAGTAAAGCAACCAACATAATTAAAGACCTTGCCCACTCCGGACATTCTGTCTTCTCTCCTCTCCCATTGGACAGAGGATATAAAAGATTGGAAGCACCAGGCCCGAAGACAGCTTTGATCTCACTAATATAAAACTATTGGTCAGTCCCTTAGTACAATAAACTGGACTATTGACCTCACAATCTACCCTCTTATGGCCTTGCACCTTATTGTCTGCCTGTACTGCACTTTCTCTGTAACTGTTACACTTCATTCTTCATCCAGATAGGATGCTCTCTGTGGGGCATTGTTCAAAATTGGTCTGGGTCAAAAGGGAAATGCCAAATTTCTTTAGCCTTCTGAGGAAATAGTGGCACTGGTAAAGTTTTGAGGTTGGACCAGACCAGGGTATTGGTGATGTTCACTGCTAGGAATTTGAAGCTCTCAACCCTCTTGATCTCAGCACTGTTGGTGTAAACAAGAGTGTGTGCACCGTTCTCCTTCCTGAAGTCAATAGCCAGCTCTTTTGTTTTTCCTTACACCTGAGGGTCATATACCATGTCACTAGACTCTGTATCTCCCTCCTGATTCATCCTTTGCAGAGATTCGTCTGCAGACTTGTAGATGGACAACACTCAAAATTGCCACCTTTTGGTTTGCCCACCCACCATTTTGAAGGATATCACTGCAAACTCATTATGAGTCCCAGGACTCTTGCCCCAACAGCATTGTGGGAATATCACATCACAAGGGCTGCAGCAGCTTGAGGAAGCAGCTTACAAACCACCCTGTCGAGGGCAATGAGGGATAGGCAAAAGTTGTCGACCTCCAACAGCCTGAAAAATAAATTAAACAGAAAAGTGTTGGGAGGAGGTGTTGTACAGAAGATATGGAATGGAATGTGCAGTAGAAGCAAGCTGTTTGAGCCAATCAGCCCACGATGGCAGTCATTCCCCAGTCCCCTCCCATCCTTCCTATTCCAATCCTAACAGTGTAATTGTCTGTTTCTCTTTGTTCATCCGGCTTCCTCTTGTACATAATCTATGCTATTCATTTCAGCTGTTCCCTGTGCTGTGAGTTCAACTGAGTTAACATACAAGAAAAGTGCACTATAGTAAAATTGACAGCCAGCATATTAATATCTGCACAGATGTACACTCAATGGCCCCTTTATTAGGTATCTCCTGCACCTAATAAATGGCCTCTGAGTGTATTTCCGTGGTCTGCTGCTGTAGCCTATCCATATCAAGGTTCGATGTGATGTGCATTTAGACATGCTCTTTTGCACACCATTGTTGTTATGTGTAGTTACTTGATTTACTATATCACCTTCCTGTCAGCTTGAACCAATCTGGCTATTCTCCTCTGAACTCCCTCACTAACAAGGATCTTTTTGCCCACAAAACTGCTGCACACTGGATGTTTCTTGTTTTTCACACCAGTCTCTGTAAACTCCAGAGACTGTAGTGCATGAAAATCAAGTTTCTGAGACGCTCAAACCACCCTGTCATTCCATGGTCACTTAAATCATTTAGATCTCATTTCTTCCCCATTCTGATGTTTGGTCTGAACAACAACTGAACCTCTTGACCATGTCTGTATGCTTGTATGCAGAGTTGCTGCCACATGATTAGCTGATTAGATATTTGCATAAATGAGTGGGTGTACGTAATGAAGTGGCCTCTGACTGTATACTATAAAGGAGGACAGAAAACCTGATCAGTGTAATTGGCTGATTAGATATTTGCATTGGCGAGCAGGTGTACTGGTGTACCTAATAAAGTGGGCACCGAGTGTGAAGCTGACTCTGCATGATGTGTGAGGAAGAATTATTTTTATCACTGTTTGCTGCTCACTCAGTTTTTCTTTATACAGTAGGTCTACAGAAACAGAGGTTTAACAAATTGGAAAGGCAGCTTGAGAGGTCAGCTTGGGCAGTGACTGAGGATGTACTATTAAAACAGGCAGCTCTGAATAGGAAGACAAATAAACAGCAGGGTTAAGAATCCCGGCCGACTGAGGAGCTCAGGGTCGAGGCACGGAAGTTTTGGGATTTGGTTTGTTAGCATAAAACACTCTGACGTCAGCGTGGTGAGGTGCTATCTCTAAAATTCATTGTGTTTTGCTTTCCCCCGGAGAATATGCTGGAAATAATCCATGGCTCTTGATACCAGCTGGTTAGGAGCTATTCTAGAGCATTTTCTATGCTTGGAGTGAAAGGGTTTTCTGCGAATATTGCCTGTGCAGCCATTTACAGAGAAGGGACTTTCTTCATTTCACTTTTTTTTACTTCATCCATTGCACTCTCCCTTTCTGTCTTTAGTACTTCCCCCTGTTGAGTGCAGGAGTTGAGATGTTATGTTGAAGTTGTGTGAGATATTAGTGAGGCCAAGTTTGGTGTCTAGCGTACAGTTCTGGTCACTGACCTACAGAAAGGATATCAATAAGATTGGAAAAGTACAGAGAAAATTTACAAGGATGTGGCTTGGACTTGAGGACCTGAGGAGATGGTTATCTAATTCAGGAGAACTCGCACCACTCACACCCTCTTTACATTGGTGGCACTGCTGTGGAAGCTGTGAGCAGTTCAAACCCCTGGAGGTGTACATCTCCCACGAAATCTCATGGGCCCAGAACAAAGTTAATCAATGCCTCTACTTACTGAGGATGCTGAAGATCGCTGGACAATGCACATGCACACACTAATCATTCTACAGATGTACAGTAGAGAGCATCTAACATACTGCATCACAGCATGGTATGGAAGCTATATTGCGATGGGTAAGAGGGCTCTACAGTGGGTAGTCAAAACTGCCCAATGCATCACTGGCAACAGCCTACCCGCCATCAAGAACATATATACTGAAAGATGCCGGAAAAGTGCCAGTAACATTATGAAGGACCCCACCCACCCTACTCATGGACTATTTATCCCACTTCCATCAGGGAGGAGGCTACATAGCATCAACACCATGACCACCAGATCAAAAACAGTTACTCTCCCCAAGCAATAAATCTGATCAACACTTAACACCCACTAACCCACCCCTCCACACCCTAACCACCACTACTTTATCGTTTTCTCTCAGTCACTTTCTGTACAGATACTCCTGTGTCTAGTGTTACTTTATGGACATACAATCAATCTATTTGTATAAGTTATCTTATGTATTGACGTACAAGATATTTTCCTTATCTTATTGTGTATTTTTTCTGTTCCATCGGATCCGGAGTAACAACTATTTTGTTCTCCTTAACACTTGTGTACTAGAAATGACATTAAACTATCTCAAATCTTGAATCTTGAATGTTAGATGGAAAGGCTGAGTAGGTTAGTAGTTTATTCCCTGGTGCAAAGGGGAATTATAGAAAATTGTGAGGGGTATAGATAGGATGAATGCAGGCAGGCTTTTTCCACTGAAGTTGCATGAGACTGGGACTAGAGGTCAGAGGATAAGGGTGAAAGGATAAATATTTAAGGGAACTAGATGAGGAACTGTTTCTCTCAGAGGGTGGTGAGAGTGTTGAACAAGCTGCCAAGGGAAGTGGTGCATGTGAGTTCGATCGCAACATTTAAGAGAAATTTGAAGTACATAGATGGATTTGGGTATAGGCAAGGATATGGATTTATTCTGACTAGTCCCATCGACTGCACTTGGACCCTAACCCACTATACCCCTCCTATTGATCTACTTACTTAAACTTCTCTTAAATGTTGCATTCAAACTCTGGAACAACATACAGAACGCTGAAGGATGTTGCCAGGACTAGAGGGGCTGAGTTAAAGATAAAGAGATTGAGATAAAGATTAGTGTTATTTGTCACTCGTACATTGAAACATACTATGAAATGTCTCATTTGCACTGAGAATCTGCCAAGTACAGTTTCAAAGTTTCACCATACTTCCAATGTGAACATAACATGTGCACAACTTACCGGAGCACTTGGAGAATAAAAGATGTGCTGGCATTCGAGAGGGGCCGGAGGAGGTTCACGAGAATTATTCTAGGAATGCAAGGGTTAATGCATGAGTTGCGCTTGATGGCTTTAGGCCTGTACTCACTGCAGTTTAGAAGAATGAAGGGGGATCTCATTGAGTCCTGTCGAATATTGAACCTAGCTAGAGTGCATGCTGAGAGGATATTTTCTGTAATGGGGGAGACCAGGACCAGAGGGCAGAGCCTCATAATAGAGGGATGTCCATTTAGAAAAGAGATGAGGAGGAATTTCTTTAGCAAGGGGGTATTGAATCTGTAGAATCCATTGCCACTGACACCTGTGGAGGCCAAGTCATTGGGTATATTTAAAATGAAAGTAGGTAGGTTCTTGATTAGTCATTGCCTCAAAGATTAATGGGAGAAGGTGGGAAAATTGAGTTGAGAGAGATAATAAATCAGGCTCAATGGAATGACAGAGCAGACTCGATGGGCTGAGTGGCCTAATTGTGTTCCTACGTCTTCTCGTCTTATAGAAACCCACACAGTCGCGGGGAGAACATAAGAACCCCTTATGGACAGCTGTGGGGATTAAACCCTGATCTTACAGTTGGTGCTGTAATGGTGTTACGCAAGCCGCTACGTCACCGTGGCCGTTCTGGGTCTATTTCTGGGAATGCAGGAGAGTGAGGGATAACCTTCTTGGAATGTTTAAAATTATGAGAGGCATAGATAGGGTGGATTGTAACAGGGTAGGGGAATCTAAAACTAGGAGGCATAGTTTTCAGCTGAGTGAGGAAAGTTTTGAAAGAGATCTATGGGGCAACTTTTTCATGCAGAGGTTGGTGAGTATTTGGAACGAGTTGCCAGAGGAAGTGGTTGAGTCAAGTACTATAGTATCACTTAAGAAGCACTTGGATAGGTACAGTATGTGGAGAGGGATATGGGTCAAAGGCAGGAAATTGAGACCAGCTGGTTGGGCTGAAGAGCTTGTATCTGTGCTGAATTGTTCTATGACTTTAAGGAATTCAGTAGGTCAGGTGGCATCTATGGATTCTGCTTGCCTTGCCAAGAATCCCCAGCTTTTTATGTGCTGCACCAATAAGATATGGGAGCAGAATGAGGCTAAGTCCTGATGAAATCAAGCCCATCCTTTCACGTGTAGTGCAACATTATCTACTTTTAGTCAAGCTGAGCAAGAATTAAATGTAACTGCCCTGCTTTGCTTTAGAATAATTTTATCAAGCCTCGTATCCATGTAAGAGAGGCATTCATTGTCTTGGCTGTGGGAAATGAACCCAAACCTTTCCTCATGAGGTGTCAGTATCAGGATTCATCTCAAGGAAATGTAAATAAAGGGAAATAATGATACCACTATACGGAGTGTTGACTCGACTTCATCTGAAGTGTTCAGTGCAGTTATGGTGATTACTTTAAGGAGCATATTGGAAAAGCTCCAGTGATTGTTTATGAAAGTGAAATTTGGAACAAAAGCAATGCTCTGACGGGTAACAGTGTAACTCAAGTTTCCTGTGGAGTTGATCTAATTGAGGTGGATTTATAAGGTAAAAAAGTTGATGAATTTAAGGGGAATTTCTCTGCTTCAGTCCCTTACATGCAAACTCCTTACAGACAGGACAGTGGTGGGAATTGAACCCCAGTCACTGGCGCTGTAAAATGTTACACTTCCATGTCGCCCTAATTTGCAGTGGCTTTTCCACAGGTTCTTGTCACCATTTGAATTCCGATTTTGTCTTATGTATCACCTCTTCCCCATT
Organism: Mobula birostris; assembly: GCF_030028105.1. Taxonomy (NCBI): domain Eukaryota; kingdom Metazoa; phylum Chordata; class Chondrichthyes; order Myliobatiformes; family Myliobatidae; genus Mobula; species Mobula birostris. The sequence goes on along the minus strand of NC_092375.1, from coordinate 110,497,577 downwards.
TTACCCCCATTCCAGGTATTCCTCTTGCCCCTGAATGGCTTTTGCTGACTGATTGCATCACAGCCTAGTATGGAAATAGCAGTGCCCAAGAACGGAAAGGCCTACTGGTCGATATTGACCAGTCCATCACAGGAAGCGACCTTCCCATCATTAAGCACATCTACAAGGAGGCCTGTTGCAGAAAAGTAGAATCCATCATCAAACACTCTCACCATCCAGGCAATGCTCTCTTTTCAGCACTTCCATTGGACAGGAGGTACAGGAACCTTGGGCACCCATCACCAGGTTCAGGAACAGATACTAATTACCCTATAACCACCAGTCTCCTAAACCAGAGTGGATAACTTCACTCACCTCAACACTGAATTGATTCCACTGCCTACAGACTCACTTTCAAGTACCCGACAACTCATGTTCTCAGTATGATTTATTTACTTATTTTTATTAGTATTTCTTTTATTTTGTATTTGCACAGTTGTCTTCTTTTGCATATTGGTTGTTCGTCGATCTTTGTGTGTAGTTTTTCATTGATCCTATTGTATTTCTGTGTTCTGCTGTGAATGCCCTCAAAATGAATCTCAGGATAGTATATGGTAACATATATATATATATATAAACACACACACACACAATTTGGTAATAAATTTACTTTTAATGTTGAACTTTGAACTCTAGTTCGAATGATCCTTCAATTGCATGGTCTTTGAGACCTCAGCAGGCTGCTAAGCACTTAGTCCCATTATTGTGTGATGTCTCACCACCTCTTTAATTAAAGTCAGAGCCAGAATCAGAATCAAGTTTATTATCACTGACCTACAGTACAGTATGTCATGATATTTGTGGTTTGTGGCAATGGTACAGTGCAATACATTTTAAAATGTTATAAGTTACAATAAGAATATACAAAACTACATAAAGTCAGTATTTGGTGTGAAGGAAGATGGTAGTGACTTGATAGAGGCATACAAGATGATACGAGGCACAGATCAAATAGATAGCCAAGGACTCTTTTCCAGGGCCGAAATGGCTAATATGTGACAGACTAATTCTAAAGTGTTTAGAGGAAGGTATAGTGCGAATGTCAGAGGTAGGTGCTTTACAAGAGAATTTTGCTACAGTGGGCGGTAGAGGAAGATACATTAGGGGCATTTAAGAAACTCTTAGATAGGCGCATGAATGACAGAAAATAGAGGGTTAAATTGATCGTAGAGTAGCCAACATTGTGGGCCGAAGTGCTTGTACTGTTCTATATTCTAAGAGAGAGCAGAGTGGTGAGGTAGTGTTCATGGGCTCATGGATCATTCAGAAAATCTGATGGCTAGAGGAAAGAATTTGTCCCTAAAGCATTGAGTGTGTGCCTTCAGACTTTTGAACCTCCTCCCTCACGGTAGCAAGAGAAGACGGCAGGTATTCATAAGGGTAATTGTCCTTAGTGATGGATGCTGTCTTCCTGAGGTAAGGCCATTTTAATGTCATTAAATGTAATTTTTAAGATACTTTATGTATTGCACTGTACTGCTACAAAAAAACATATTTCACAACTATGTCAGTGGTAATAAGCCTGATTCTGAAGATCTTGTTTTTGATTTCTTGCCCTTTCTAAAGTTACTCTGGAAAATGTACAGATTGTATATTTTTGTTTAGGTTGGAACAAATTGTACGCAGATCTACTATTGTTAGAAGTTCATTCAAACCTTTAATACAGGGTCTGGATGGGGAAAGCATATTTGTGACTGGTCAGGATATTTAAGTTTACAGCACCGTGCATTTACCCGCTCACTGCACTTAGGTCTAATTAAAAGCCGAGTGCCCTTGGCCTGTGAGGAATGTGAAGAGAGACTGGATTTCCCTTGCTGGCTGCCCAAATGCTGACCTTGGGCTACCAATTATGGCATTGCCCCTGTTTGGATCGACTATTTTGTCTCTGACCTTTGCCAAAACCAACCTTTTTATTTCCAGTCAGTGCATGCACGCCGATCTGTGGCAGACCACATTTTTGATTGTTTACATGCAACTGACTGGCACTTCATGTAAACAAGCCAAGGGAAACTCAGTCAGACTGTTTGCTTATGCTAAAACCCTTTTTTTTTCTCTTGTAAAACCAATTACCTTGCTCTGTGATATAAAAAACTAATGTCACTGGGTGTAATCTCAGGGCAACACGTCAGTGTAGCGGTTAGTGTAACGCTATTACAGCACCAGCGACCTGGGTTCATAACCTGCCGCTATCCCGCTGTCTGTAAGGCGTTTATACATCCAACTTACGACCACCTGGGTTTCCTCAGGGGCTTCAGTGTCCTCCCACATTCCAAAGACTGGTCACATGGCTATAATTGGGCTGGATTCCTAAATAAAATAAAATAAACATAAATTGTGTGAAAACCTGATTTATAGGGAAAGGGTTGAATAGGTTTAGGACATTAACACAAGAGATTCTGCAGATGCTGCAAATCCAGTGTAGCACACGATCCACTCTCCAATTAGATTCCTTCTTATTCAGCCCTTTCTCTTTTCCACCTATCACCTCCCAGCTTCTCAGTTCATCCCCCTCCCCACCCACCTCCTTCCCCTTCACCTGGTTTCACCTACCACCTGCCAGCTTGTACTCCTTCTCCTTCCCCCACTCCCCACCTTCTTATTCTGGCTTCTTTCCCGTTCCCTTCTTGTTCTGATGAAAGGTCTTGGCCCGAAAGGTCAACTGTTTATGGTTTCAGGCACTATGTCAGTTATTGGTCATGAGGGACAGCAAAAAGGTATGTATGTAGACATCCTGAGAAAAACCTACATAAAGAGGGTGCGTGGTGGTAGAGGCAGATACTAAAGGGACTAAAGAAACTGGAGAGCTATGTAGAATGCACAACACTGCGGGCCAAGGGGTCTGTACTGTTTCTCAGTTCTCTGAATACAAATTGAAGAGGATTAGAGATAGAGTAACTGCAAACTGGCCTTTCCCACTGAAGGTGGGTGAGACTAGAGCTAGAAGTCACCCGTTTAGAATGAAAGGTGAAATATTTAAGGCGAACCTCTTCGCTCAGAGGATGGTGCGAGTGTGGAACGAGTGGTGGATGAGGGTTTGATTGCAACACTTAAGAGAAGTTTGGATAAGTACATGGATGGAGGGGGTATAGAGGGCGAAGGTGTAGGTGTGGGTTGATGGGACTGGGCAGAGTAACATTTCAGCATGGACTAGGTGAGCCAAAGGTCCCGTTTTGGTGCTGTAGTGCTCCGTGACTAAGAATTTGCAATAAGATCATATCCTCATGTTGCTAATTATTTGTACAAAGCTTTGCCTAGGAAATGCACTTTAATATTGGTTTGTATTTGTACACTAATAATTCAATTCAGTCTTGTCTCCTGTGATTCTATAGTACATGGTGGGCATGCTATGTTGGTGCTGGAATCTGTGGCGACATTTGACACCCTTGGTTCTATTGGTTGTTACTGCAAACAACACATTTCACATGTATATTTTAATGTCCATGTGATAAATAAATAAATTAATCTGATATGAAGCAAACGTGAATGAATCTGAATCTGTGCTATCATATTACGAAATAGGCAGCCAAGGATGGTAGTGAAAGCAGAGGCTTTGACACATGAGTATACAGGAAATGGAGGGACATGGATCATGTATAGGCAGAAGAGATGTAGTTTAATCTGGCATTGTGTTCAACACAGACATAGTAAGCCGACAGGCCTGTTCCTGGGCTGTACCAGCTAATAGCTCCCAACAGCCCTTTCAGGTGAGGCAACACTTCACCTGTGAATCTGCTGGGGTCGGTCGTCTATTGTGTCCGGTGCTCCCGATGTGGCCTCCTCTTCATTGGTGAGACCCGTCGTAAATTGGGGGACTGCTTCGTCGAGCATCTCCACGCCATATAACTGGGACTTCCTGGTGGCCAAACATTTTAATTCTGAGTCCCATTCCTGCTCCAAAATAACAGTCTGTGGCATCCTCTTGTGCCAAGATGAAGCCACCCTCAAGGTAGAGGAGCAATACTTCATATTCTGGGTAGCGTCCAACCTGATGGTATCAATATCAAAGGCAGACGGTGCTGAACACCTGTTCACTCTTCGCTCTCATCTTCGATGATTTCAATCTTGCTCGTCACTTTATCAGCAAGTTGGTTGAGAATTGGAGCCAATAATAGGTTCACACTCCGCCATTAGACAGTACCAACTTTGCTCTCAACCACGCCAAATTCCGTCAGACAGCAAAAGCACCAGATTACTCAATCAACTCAAAAATACATTATCAAAATGGAAATGACAGGCTCCAATCACACACAGGTTAGCAGTAGAAGTATATTTAAAAGAAGGAGAAGAAGAAGTAGGTTCATGAACTGTCTGCAGGATGTTGCGTTAGTTGCTGGTGTCATCTTGCATCCTCCCTCTTTCTCCTCTGTTCCCTTATCTCACTGACCTCATTACCCCTTACCTTACCTCTCCCCCACCCACTCAACCTTCCCATCATGCAGAGTTTCCTCCCTCCAATACCCGTACTTGCCTTCTTCCTTTTATTCCATGATCCATTGTCAGCCGCCATCTTCTTCAGCCTTTGTCATTTCCATGAGCCACCTCCCAGCTTCTAACATCACTCCCAGGCTCATCTGGATCCACCTGCCACTGCTAGCTCTTGCCACATCTCTTTCCCCTGCTTTTATATGCCGATTTCTTCCCTCCTTATTTGCAGTCCTGAATAAAGGTCTCAACCTGAAATGTCGACTGTCTTTTTCCCTCCACAGATGCTGCCTGATTCATTGGGTTCCTACGGCATTTTGGGTGTTGCTGCAGATTTCCAGCACCTGCGGTCTCTTGTGTCTGTACTGTTCAAATGTCTACATAATATTGTAAAATTGTACAGCATTACTCAGATTCTGTAGTAACAGTGCAGGCTGAGCATGCAAAATAATTGCACTGTGGACCATTACTCCTAATCAGAATCAGGTTTATTTTCACTGATATATAGAAGAGAAAACTTTATAGCACAGTACAGGCCTTTCATCCCATGATGTTAGTACCAGAAGTTAGAAAAATCAATGTTCATGCCATCAGGTTGGAGGCTACCTAGAAGGAATATGAGGTGTTGCTCCTCCAACCTGAGACTGGTCTCACCATCAAGGCCTGCATCAACAAGGGTTATTGCCCTGGAGAATTAGCTGCAATGTTTCAGTTTATCATTCATAATTCCTCCTTTAAATTCAGCCAGGCCTATGGCATGACTTTACTTCATATACTTTGTTAGAGTGAGGGGTGATGAGTTGGTGCCATGATACTCTGAGTTAATCAAACCAATCTTTTTAGTTGCTTTGAAGTAGTTGTTCAAAAGATAAAAAGGTAAGAAACACTTGATTTGTCACATGTATATCAATACATATAGTGAAATGCAAATCATATCAGATCAACGAGGATTGGGCTGGGCAGCCGGTAAGTTTCTCCATCCTTCTGATGCCAACAAAGAATGCCCACAATTTACTAACTCTAACCCGTTAGTCTTTGGGGTGCTACGCAGTCAAGGGGAGAATGTACAAATTCCTTACAGGCAGCGGAAGGGGGTGGGATTTGAACCCCAATCAGTAATCGCTGGCGCTGTAAAGAGATTGCGCTAACCGCAAGGCTGTTGTGCCATTCCTATTATTCAGATCCTAGTTTTCAACTCCCTCCCTGGCCTAACTCAATTTCCCAATTCGTGTAACCTCTACAGTTCTCCCAGGAACTGTCTGATTTCTCTCAGTTTGCTGTTGGTGCCTGTGCCGTGAGAAATCTGAGTCCTCGGGTTCAGAATTCCCTCCCTAAAACTTTCTCAAAATCACTTTGTAGAAAAAGAAGGTTTAAGAGGCATTTTGAAAAGATTAACTTACCTCTAGTCTGTCATGCCAAATACTGCTGTCTAGTCCTGTGAAATTCTTTGGGACATTTTCTGCTATTAAAGGTGAATTGATAAAGATTAAAGATTAGCTTTATTTGTCACATATATATCGAAACATACCGTGAAATATGTCATTTAAATCAATGACCAACGCAGTTCAAGGGTGTGCTGCAAGTGTCGCCATGATTCCAGTGCCAACATAGCGTGCCCACTGTACAAAATCCTTACGGAGGGTCGGCTGGTTTGTGTGATAGGCTAGGGCTTAGAGAGAGATGGGCCAGATCAGAAAATTGGGACTAACTGGGTGGGCAGTGTGGTTGGCGTGGACCTGATGGGCTGAAGGGCCTGTATCCATGCTATATGGCTCTATGTATATGTATCTGCCTCAACTACTTCCTCTGGCAGCTCGATCCATCTACTCAGCACCCTTTGTGAGGGAGAAAGTTCCCCTCAGGTTCCTATTAAATCTTTCCTCTTTCATCTTAAACCTATGTCCTCTTGAGGTGGAACTACCCAGTCAGGGATGTTTGCGATGGGTGGGAGGAAGGGGTGCTTTGTGGGCTGAAGGATTAAGGGGTTTATTAGCTGCAGGGCTTCCCTTTGCATGTGTGATGAAACTCAGTCAGATTAATTTATTTGTCACATCAGAACATACAGTGAAATGCATCGCTTGTGTTAACAATCAGTGCAACCTACAAATGCGCTGGGGGCAGCCCACAAGTGTCGCCACGCATTCCAGTGCCAACAGAGCATGCCCACAATGTTAAGCAGAACAACACGAGCAGCAGCAAGCGCATTTGATTTCAATATTTAAGAGAAATTTGGATAAACACATCAATGGAAGGGCTGTGGTCCAGGTGCGATTGATGGGACTAGGCAGAATAATCGTTTGGCATGGACTAGATGGGCTGAAGGGCCTGTTTCTGTGCTGTAATGCTCTATGACTCTGACAATGACAGAATGCAATAAAACAGAACACAACAAGCATCAAAACAACCCCAGAAACCAAGCCCCTTTCTTCCCACCCACCCACCCAATCACAGACAGTCAGGCCTCCAGCCTCCAGCAGGAATCTGTGACTTTCCCCTCTGTACCTCAGCCCCTTAACCCTCACCCTGTTACTCTATTAGATTGTGACTGCTCTGAATCTCCGTGCCCCACTGCCTACTTTGCTTCAGTAACCTTGACAACCCTTCAGTAACAAAAATCCATTCATCTCGTGCTGAATGTTTCTACCCATGGAAACTAAGCGTAAATTCCACCTCACAAAAGTTTGAGAAACGGTTAATTTTATCAGACTCCATTCTGGAATGACTAAATAGCTCAGGAAAACCACACATGTTCCAAAGATCAGCTACTGATTCACTGTTGTGCTCTGCCCTGACCGTCATGTGTCACTGATGATAGACCATCTTTATTTAGATGTCTCCTGCAAAAGCTGTCTCCTCTGTACAGTAAACAACAGTGAGACTGCCGGAGTCTCCAGTGTGCAATCACCCTAATCCAATGAGGAAGGAACTCAATGGGACCCACTGGAATTAGGTTGAATAATAATCTTGTACCTTGTCCTTTTTTGCCCCGTGCATTCTATACTTAGACAATAAGAAGTAGGAAAAGAATTAGGCCATTCAGCCCAGAATTGAATTGTAGAGCAGACTGTTGGGTGTGTTACTATTCAGTCATGACTGATTTATTTTCTCTCTCAACCCCATTCTCCAGCCTTCTCCCCATAACCTTTGACACCCTTGCTAATTAAGAACATATCAACCTTGGCTTTAAGTATGTATATCCAATGACTCCACAACTACCTGTGGCGATGATTTCAACAGATTCATCACTCTCTGGCTAAAGAAATTTCTCAGCAATACACACACAATGCTGAAGAAGCTCAGTAGGACAGGCAGCATCAATGGAGAGGAATAAATAGTCGATGTTAATGCCTGAAACCTTTCATCAGGACTCAGGGACATCCTTCTGTTGCAAGGCTGTGCCCTCTGAATGCAGACTCTCCCATTATATTGAAAACATTTTCACTATCTAGGCCTTTAAATAATCAGTAGGTTTCAGTGAGATCCCACCAAACCCCCCCGCCTCATTCTTCTAAACTCCAGCGAGTATAAGCCCTAGAGCCATCATATGAAATCTATATATTAACTCTTTAATTCCCAAGATCATTCTTGTGAACCTCCTCTGGAACCTGTCCAATGCTAGCACATCCTTTTGTAGATAGGGAGCCCAAAACCACTCAGTAATGCGGTCTGGCCAGTAATGCCTTACAAAGTCTCAGCATTACATCCTTGCATTTATGTTCCTCTCAAAATGAATGTGATGTGCACAGCTCTGTCCCAGGTATCAAGTTACAGGATCATACAGGGTGGGGTCCTTCAACCCATAAAACCTCTGTCAGATGTATGAAAGGGAGAGATGTTCAACTAGTAACGCACCCACCAGTTCTATGCCCACTACTGTCATTTATGAACTTATTTAAACCCCTTTCCAAAGTTGCAACTGAATCTACACTATCAGAAATGCACTCGTCTTCGCATGATGGCCGAGCCAAGTCTGTGAATCTCTGCGAGTCAGCTGGGTAAGTCGGAACCCCAGTCCAAGTCTGTGGGAGGCTTGTCCCCGGGTTAAAGGACTGTGTATGTGTACAGGTAGGAGGAAGGAACAGGTCTGTTTTGCTTCTGTTGTTTTGTTGCTTGTTGCGTTCTGTGTTGCCCTGCCAAGTATTGTGGGCATGCTGTGTTGGTGCCGGGATGTGTAGTGACACTTGAGGGCTGCCCCCAGCACTTGCTCAGGTGTGTTGGTTGTTAATGCAAACGATGGATTTCACTTTATTTTTCGATGCACATGCAATAAGTAAATTTGAATCTTGAGTCTGTATTCTGCAGCATTCTCGGTAAATTCCCCCTTCCTTCAGAACCTTGCTTTTTGTCTGATTGCCTTGAACTTAAAGTCAAAAGGTCAATGTAGATTTATTATCAATGTATGTATATGTTGCTATTAACTATCTTGAGATTCATTTTCTGCAGGTGTTTCTACAGAAATACAATAAAATTTGTGAAAAACTATATATAAATAAAGAAAAACAAGTAATGTGCAAAAAAATAGATTATTCAAATAAAAAATAGATAATACTGAGAAAATGAGTTGTAGAGTCCTTGGAAGGGAGTCTGTATGATCAGATCATTTCATAGTGAAGGTGAGTGAAGTTTTCACACCTGATCAGGAGCCTGATGGTTGAAGAGCCATATTTGTTGCTGAACCTGGTGGAGTGGGACCTCAGGTTTCTGTACCTTCTTACCAATGACTGCAGTCAGAAGAGAGCATGGTCTGGATGGTGGGGGTTCTTGGCGATGGGTGCTGCTTTCTTGTGGCCACATTGCTTGTATATGTATTCTATGGTGGGGAGGGCTTTTCCAGCATTGGACTGGGTTGTATCCACCTCTTTCTGTAGACTTTTCCGTTCCTGATGTTTCCATACCAGTGGAGTTCACCTGGCTATACTCCTGCCAACAAAAATCACCTTCTGCTTATTTACTCTATCGAAACCTCACACTTCTGGTGGAGCAGCACCTTGGAAACTCAACTGATTTGCTCAGCCAGGAGAGTAAATGGTGTCGGGAACGATGTAAAATTTAAACACATGGCTGAGACTCTCCCTCAATCAGCTTCAGCTTCGGTGGGAAGGCTGACTGTAGCAGTGAGTAATGCTGATACATCCTGCTTAGATTCCAGTAGAAAGCAGACGGTAGAGTGACTAATATACAGAATAAATGTTTGTAAATGTCTTGAGGAGCTGACTCTGTCTCTACAATGGTGTCCACCTGATCTGTGCCAATGCCTGTCCTGTCAGCAATAGGTCACCTTGTGGTTAACAATTCTACAGGCTTACCAAGAGGCCAAGGATACATTAAGCTCCAGGACTCAACTCTGATTAAAATCTAGGGAGAAGAATTGCAGGGAGCATTAAAAATAGATTTATAAAGTTTGGAGTATTGAGTACAGTTCTGGTCACCTGCCTGTAGGAAAGATGTCAATAAGACCGAAAGAGCGCAGAGAAAATTTACAACGATGTTTCAGGACTTGAAGTCCTGAGTTATAGGGAGTGACCAAATAGGTTATGACTTTATTTCCCGGAGTGTAGGAGAACGACGGGAAATTTGATAGAAGTATTCAAAACTATGGAGGATATAGATTAAGTAAATGCAAGCTGACTTTTCCCACTGAAGTTGGGTGAGGTCATAGGTTAAAGGTGAAATATATAAGGAAACTGAGGGGGAACTTCACTCAGAGGGTGGTGCAAGTGTGGAATGAGATGTCAGTGGAAGTGATGGATGCAGGTTCGATTGCAACATTTAAGAGAAGTTTGGATAAATACATGGATGGAGGGCTATGGAGAGCTATGGTCCAGGTGAGGGTCACTGGGGCTAGGCAGCGTAACAGTAGAACATGCAATGGGTGGGCTGGAAGGCCTGTTTCTGAAATATAGCACACAATGCTTCTATGACTTTAACTCTTTATTTACCTACAACCATTAGGCTTCTGAACCAGTATCGATAACTGAACTGATTGTACAACCTATAGACTGACTTTGAAGGTTTCTAAAACTATGTTTTCTGTTTTAGTTACGTATTTATTTATTTCCAAAATTTGCCCTCTCTTGCACATTGGTTGTTTGTCTGTCTTTGTTTACGTATTGTTTTTATAAATTCTATTGCATTTCTTTATTTTTCTATAAATGCTTGTAGAAAAATGAACCTCAGTGTAGTATCTGGTGATTTACTTTGAACTTTGAACTGTTTAATCTCCTCCAGACCAGCCACCCTCTATGCTCCCTCTAACTTTCTGTGTCTTAACTTGTCTGTGATCCAAACATTGGTCCCTGTGGTACTGAGCCTGGCTAAAAGCAGACGGTCACACTAAATTGTTCTATAATCCAGGGTTCCCCAGTTCAAACCAGTTAAGGAAACCTCACAGTACATGTTGGTCACATGTATGGAAGAAAGGGAGCCTTGACTAATTTGGCATCAAATGGGCAGTCTTCCTCTGACACGGCTGCCGGTCTGTAGGGTGGAAAACAGTGATGTGACTCCCAAGGCTGTGTGGGGTAGTGGGTTGGGGGTGGTGTTTGTGGTGGAGAGCTCGCGGGACGCTGTTTTGCCAGAGTAGAGGGAGCTTCCTTACTAGATAACAGAATGCTGATTCCCACCAACAACTGCTATTTTTTGATAAAGTATAAATAGACAGCTGAGGGGAAACTCTACCGAGACCAAGCAAATAAACAAAAGGTTAATTTACTTGGGTGAGATTCACACAAGTCTGAATGCAGCCTCCTATCTTATCATGAAGCCCCTCAGCCCTCCCCCAGACATGCCTGTGTCAATTTATTATGTACTCAGGCATGGTAGAACAAGGTCTTTATCTGTCCTTTCCTGTCCTCAAGTTGAGAATTTTCCAAGTAATTTTCAAGATGAATACATCACTGGGTCTATATCCTGAATCTCTGCAGCACTGGGTGTAGTTTAAACTCATAGATAAGGCCCTTCAGCGCAATTACTCCATGCTGACCATGGTCCCAGTGCTGTGCATTGGGCTATAGCCCTCTAATTCACACCCCTCCATGTACCTATCCAAGTACTTCTTCCGTGATACTATTGTACCAGCCTCAGCCACTTCCTCTGGTAACTCGTCCACACACTCACCACCCTCTACCTGAAAATGTTGCTCCTCTAGTCCGTTTTAAATCTTTTCTCTTTCAGCCTGAACTTCTGCTCCCTTGTTAGAGTCCCCTGTCCTGGGGAAAAACTTGCTACCATCCACCTTATCTATGCCTCTCCTAATTTTAAACACTTATATAAAGTCGTCCCTCATTCTCCTATGTACCAAGGAATAGATACCTCACCTGGCAAACCTCTCTCTATAACTCAGGCCCTCCAGTCCTGGGAACATCGTTGTAAATCTTTCCACCACTCTTTCCAGTTTAAACTTGTCTTAACCATGTATTTTCTATGATAAATTGTATACCGAAGTGCAGTTTCACCAATGATTTGTACATCTTCAAGATTGGCACCCTAGACTCTTAACTTCACAGTCTTCCTTGACCACACTTTATTGCGTGTCTGCATCTGCACCGCAGTTTCTCTGTAGCTGTTTCACTTTATTCTGCCTCCACTCTGATGGCATGAACATCTGTACAGTAATTTCTCCCCCTCCCCTTTCGCTCTTCTTCCATTCTTCATTCTGGTTCCCCTCTCATCACCCAGCTTCGCCCTCATCTGGTCATATGCCAGCTTGTACTCCTGCCTCTACACCGCCCCCGCCAACCTTCTTATTCTGGTGACTTCCCCCTTCCTTTCCAGTCCTGATGAATGGTTTTGGACCGAAACATCAGTTGGTCATTTATTTCCATAGATGCTGCCTGACTTACTGAGTTCCTTCAGCATTTTATGTGTGTTACACTGGATTTCCAGTATCTGTAGAATGCCTTGTGCTTCTCATTCTGTTTTCTGTTATTGTTTTAGCTTGTTCTACCTCACAGCATTGTGTAATGAATTGATCTATATGAATAGTATGAAAAACAAGATTTTCACTGTCCCTCAGTTTATGTGACAATAATGAAGCTAAACCTAACACTTTAGGAAAACAGTTCACCACTACTTTGTTGAGAGCAATAACAATGGATAATAAATTATGGCTTTGTCGGTACAGAACACGTCCTGGAAACTGAATTGAAAGAATCGAGTGATCATCTTCCTCTATGTTGTATTTCCCTGTTCACCCCTACCAGTTTTAATCGATGCACAACCATAAGCTTTTTGCCTCGATGCATAATGGCTTGGTATGGCAACTGCTCTGCATGTGACCGCAAGAAACTGCAGAGAGTTGTGGACACAACTCCACACATCATAGGAACCAGTCTCTCCTTTATAAACTCTATTGCCTCAGTAAAACAGCCAGCATAATCAAAGATCCCATCTGCCCCAGACATTCACTCTTCTCCCCCCTCCCATCGGGCAGAAGAAACAAAAGTCTGAAAGCACATATAACCAGGCTCAAGGACAGCTTCTATCCCACTTGAACCTCTTGAATAATAATGTGGATTCTTGACCTCACAATCTACCTCATTATGATCTAGAACTTTATTATTTACCTATACTGCATTTTTTCAGTAGCTTTTGCAATTTATTCTGCATTGTTGCTGTTTTTTCTTAATTCTAGCTCAATGCACTGTGTAATAATTTGATCCGCATGAACAGTATGCAAGATGTTTAATAACATTGACATGAATGTTGTGAAATTTGTTGTTTTGCGATAGCAGTACAGTGCAATATATATAAAAATACTATAAACTACAATAAGGAATATATATATTGTGCTAAAAGGGAGCAATAATAGTGAGGTTTGGTCCATTGTCTGTTCAGAAATCTGATTGCAGAGGGGAAGAAGCTGTTCCTAAAAATTTTGAGTGCGTGCCGTCACACTCTGTATCTTTTCTCTAATTGTGTTAATGAGAGCACGGCCTGGATGTGGGGTGTCCTTGATGATGGATGCCGTCTTTTTGAAGCATTGCCTTTTGAAGATGTGCTAGATGGTGGGCAGGCTAGTGCCCATGATAGAGCTGGTTTAATTTGCAACCTGCAGCATATTCCAACCACCTGCATACAATCTAGGTATATGTGACAATAATAAACCAAATCATCATTATTATGTGCCATTTCGTATGACATGGGCGATGATGGTCTTGACCGTGATAGTTATTTGAAAGTTCCTCTGCAGAAGTGGTTTGCCATTGCCTTCTTCTGGGCAGTGTCTTTACAAGACGGGTGGACCCCAGCCATTATCAATACACTTCAGGGATCGTCTGCCTGGTGACAGTGGTCACATAACACTTGTGATATGCACCAGCTGCTCATAAGACTATACACCACCTGGTCCCATGACCTCACATGACACTGATCAGGGTGGAGGGGCACTAAGCAAGTGCTACACATTGCCCAAGGGTGACCTGCAGGCTAGTGGAGGGAAGGAGTGCCTTACACCTCCTTTGGTAGAGACGTATTTCTACCCCACCACCTGAAATAAGCTGATACCAATACCAATAAATGTGGTTGGAGGAGATTCCAGTCTAGTCCAGGATATCAGAGGAAAGTTAGACGTTCATCTTTATGTATAACCACAAGGAAGGCTGATTCCTCAATAAATTTTAAGTTCTTTTAACCTCATCTTTCTCAAAATTGGAAGACATCAGTTTTAAGTCTGAGCTGATGTTGGTTTACCAGACATTGATTGGCTTAAGTTGATGTAACTCATAATCCGAATGGTAACTGCCTACACTGTAAAGTTCAATGTTCAAGTGAATTTATAATCAAGTACATATATGGCACCATATGCTACTCTGAGATTCATTTTCTTGCGGGCATTCACAGCAGAACAAAGAGGTTCAATAGAATCAGTGAAAAACTAAACACAAAGACTGACAAGCAAACAATGTGCAAAAGAAGACAAAACTGTGCAAATACAAAAAAAAGAGAACATGAGTTGTAGTATCCTTAACAGTGAGTCCATAGTGTGTGGAATCATTTCAGTGTTGAAGTGAGTGAAGTTATCCATGCTGGTTCAGGAGCCTGCTGGTCGTAGGGTAATAACTGTTTATGAACCTGGTGGTGTGGGACCTAAGGCCCCTGTACCTCCTTCCTGATGGTATCAGTGAGAAGAGAGCATGGCCTGGATGGTGGGAGTCCGTGATGATGGATGCTGCTTTCTTGTGGCAGCACTCCTTGTAGATGTGCTCAATGGTGGGGAGGGCTTTGCCTATGATGGACTAGGCTGTGTGCACAAGTACATTCGACACAGAAAGAATAGTAGGCTACAGCTCCTCAGGGCCAGCTCTAACATTCAGCACTGTAACACCATGTTTGTTTTGATTACTGGCATCAACTGCACATTGCCATGCAAATTTTGGAAGCCTCAGTTATCTTTCAGTCCAGAACCAAGTCCATATTCATGTGAGGTAATTTTGCTGCTCTATAAAACCCTGGTTAGATTGCACTTGGAATGTTATGTTTAGTTCCGTTCATCTCATTATGAGGATATACTCTTATCATCTTGTACACCTCAGATCACCTCTCATCCTCCTTTGCTCCAAAGAGAAACGCCCCAGCTCATTTAATCTATCCTCACGGTCTTTAATCCAGGCAGCATTGTGGCAACCCTCTGCTGGATAGCCAGACACTTTCTCCCAGGGTGCAAGTGGCTGCAGGGTGCTTGGAGGAAAGTGTAGATGGATGTCAGAAACACAAAGAATTCTGCTGCCGCTGGAAATCCAGAATAACACATAAAAAATGCTGGAGGAACTCAGCAGGTCAGACAGCAGCTATGAAAAGGAGCTAACTGTTGACATTTTGGGATGCGACCATGAAGACTGGGGACGTCAGAGATAAGTTATTTTTACACAAAGTAGTAAGTGTTAGGAACACACTGCAGGGGTAGTGGTTGAGGCAGATACATTAGAGACATGTAAGAAACTCTTAGATAGGTACATGGGTAATAGAAAAATGGAGAGCTATGTGGGTGGGAATGGTTCTATGTTCTATAAAATGCTCAGAAACATATGGCTATCTGAGAACAGATGGGCTAGGTTTCGTTCCTCAATGTTACCATAGCTAGGTGTGGATCTATGGTAGTGGGTAGAGAGGTATTAAGGTGGTAGGAGAATAAAATGGATTGAATTGTAATTGTTGAACGTTGTCTTTGGTTGCACATCATGCCCATGCCCTCTTCTCATGACCTCACTCTGTTTTTGCCCTACTTATTTAAATAAATCTTTTTCTGATATTAATTTACAGTAATTTTCATGTATTGCGCTGTACTGCTGCCACAAAACAGCAAATTTCACAGCATATGTCACTGATAATAAACCTGATTCTGATTCTACATAGGAACTGGAACCAAAACAGCTATTCAATTAGATTTGCCACATCTAATCCTGAGCTCTAATTTTGGTTTGCCATTGTTCCATATTCCTGATGAAAAAAAAATAGATCTCAAAATAGTGCCATTTCCAGCATCTGCAGCACTTATTTTATGTTAGAAAGATTAGTGCTTGTGTAGGACCTTATCAGAACTCGCAGAAATATCCCAAATGCCTCACATACAATGAGTCACTATGGGTAGAAAGACGCCCGCAAACAGGTGTTGTTGGTTATGGGTGGAATGTGACCAGAAGAATGGGGAAAATTTTGCACTCTTTGAATTAATATTATAGGATCTGTAACGCTCACCTGAATAAGCAGAGAAGGCCGAACAGTTGAACATCACACCTAACTCCCTGGCTGTGCTTTGGGTCTGGAATGCATTGCCAGATAGGCTGCTGGAAACAGATTTATCGGCAGCTTTCATGAGTACTTGAAAGCATACAGATTGCAGGAATTTGGGAAAGGAGGGTTATGGGAGAGGGGGGCATTCCTAGGTTACTTTTGGAAAGAGCCAGCACAGACTCCGCAGCCAGGATGCTGTACCCTGTGCTACACTACGGAGGTTTGTTGTAGAGGCATTTCTTTTGTTGATGGGCCAAATGGCCTAAATCTGCTCCTATGTCTTATGGTTTTTACCCTTCTTCAACACAATCATGGATCCATTGGTCCTCACCAAATTTTATAGATGTACCGTAGAAAGCATCCTATCGGGGTGCATCATGGATTGTTATGGCAGCAGCTCTAACCGGCACCGTGGACATACTAGCTCAGCACATCACAGAAGCCTGCTTCTCCTCCGAGGACTCTTGTCTACAATTCCTGCTGCCTCGGAAAAGCAGACATAATCAAAGGTCCCACACCTTGGACATTCTCTCTTCTCCCTGCTCCCATGTGACTGAAGATACAAAAGCCCAAAAGCAAGTACCACCAGGCTCAAGGGCAGCTTCAACTCCACTGTCATAAGACTATTGAATGGTCCCCTAGTCTGATAAGATGGACTCTTGACCTCATAATCTACCTTGTAATGGCTTTGCATGTGATTGTCTACTTGCACTGTACTTTCCCTGTAACTGTATCACTTTATTCTGCAGTCTGTTATTGTTTTCCCTTGTACTACCTCAATGCACTGTCTAATGAAATGTTCTGTATGGATGGCCTGCAAAATAAAGTTTTTCACTGTACCTCAGTAATATGTGATTATAATAAATCAATTTCCTATAGGGATGCATTGGGAACTGGGATGTGCCAATAGTGATGGGACACGGTATTAGGAACTTATGTGATGTGTCCAAATATTACTTGAAAATCTTGGGCACCACATTCTTGTGCTCCCACTGTAATTAGGGATAACATATTGAATATAGAACATAAAACACAGTGCAGGCCCTTTGGCCACGATGTTGTGCCGACTTTTTAAGGCTATAAACGTAGGAGCAGAGTTTGGCCATTTGGCTCATTGAGTCTGCTCTGCCATTCCATCAGGACTGGATTGTTATCCCTCTCAAACCCATTCTCCTAAACACAAAATACTCTGCAGGTGCTGGGGTCAAAGCAACACTCACAACACGCTGGAGGAACTCAGCAGGTCGGGCAGCATCTGTGGAAAAGATCGGTCAACGTTTCGGGCGGGAACCATTCGTCAGGACTGTAGAGGGAAGGGGCAGAGGCCCTATAAAGAAGGTGGGGAGAGGGTGGGAAGGAGAAGACTGGTAGGTTCCAGGTGAAAAACCAGTAAGGGGAAAGATAAAGGGATGGGGGAGGGGAAGTGGTGGGGAGGATAGGCAGGAAAGGTGAAGAAGGAATAGGGGAAAACACAATGGGTAGTAGAAGGAGGCGGAACCTTGAGGGACCTGATAGGCAGCTGGGGGTGGGGGCAGAGTGACATAGGGATAGAGGAAAGGAGGTGGAGGGAATTACCGGAAGTTGGAGAATTCTATGTTCATAACAAGGGGCTGGAGACTACCCTAGACGGTATATGAGGTGTTGCTCCTCCAACCTGAGTTTAGCCTCATCATGGCAGTAGAGGAGGCCATGTATGGACATATCCGAATGGGAATGGGAAGCAGAGTTGAAGTGGGTGGCTACTGGGAGATCCTGTCTGTTGTGGCGGACGGAGCAGAGGTGCTCGACGTCCCCCAATCTGCGTCAGGTTTCACCGATGTAGAGGAGATCGCACCGGGAGCACCGGATGCAATAGATGACCCCAACAGACTCACAAGTGAAGTGTTTCTCACCTGGAAGGTCTGTTTGGAGCCCTGAATGGTGGCAAGAGAGGAGGTATAGGGACAGGTGTAGCATCTTTTCCATGGATGCTGCCCAACCTGCTGAGTCCCTCAGCATGTTGTGAGTGTTGCTTAAACCCATTCTCCTGCCTTCTCCCCATAACCTTTGATGTCCTTACTAATCATGAACTTATCAATCTCTGCTTTAAATATATCCGATGACTTGGTCTTCATAGCCATCTGTGGCAAAGAATTCCACAGATTCACCACCCACTGGCCAAAGAAATTCCTCCTCATCTCTGTTCTAAACTGGATGTCCTTCTATTCAGAGGCTGTGCCCTCTGATTATAGACTTCCCCACCGTAAGAGATATCCTATTCATGTCCACTCTGTCAAGGGTTTTCAATGCTTGATAGGTTTCAATGAGATACCCGCCCCCCCATTCAAATAAAATCCAGTGAGTGCAGGCCCATTGCCTTCAAAAGCACCTCATATGTTAACCCTTTCATTTCCAGGATCATTCTTGTGAACCTCCACTGCACCCTCTACATTGCCAGCACAATCCTTTCTTAAATAAGAGGTTCAAAACTGCTGTAATACTCCAAGTGCAGTTTGACCACAGGCCTTTTCACGCCACAGCATTACACCCTTGCTTTTATATTTTATTCCTCTGGAAACGAATGCTATCATTGCATTCGCCTTCCTTACCACTGACTCAATCTGCAAGAGAATCCTGCAAGAGGACTCCCAAGTCCCTTTATACCTCTAATTTAGAATATAGAACATAGGACGTGGAGCACCACAGCAGCACGGTACAGACCCTTTGGCCCACAATGTTGTACTGACCTTTTAACCTGCTCCAAAATCAATTGAACCTGTCCCTCCTCCATTGCCCTTTATTTTTCTATCATCCATGTGCTTTTTAAAAATTTCTAATTCATTAGAAGAGATTAATTCTTTCAGTATGTTTGGGTTAAGAGACTGTAACAGCAAGATAAAATGACAGAACAGATTCTCATTAGTTCAAATCTCCTTTTTGCTTTTATTTTCCTCTGTCTATACTACTGAAAATATTTTTCTGTTTAGACAGTGAGTCCTGATATCGTCATTAGGGTTCCAAGAGGGAAATACTGAGGCTGCCGGGCATAAAATGAGTTGTCTTTCATGCCCAATGTTATTGACCACCGCTCTGGTGATGACCATTCCCTTACAGCCCACTGTTTGGGACTGCAGCTCCACCCACCCAACAACTGTTCAGACAAAAGTCCTTTGGAAGTTGATCTCCCAAAAGAGTTGGTTAAAGCAACCCGGTGAAACACACGGCCAGTTCCACTGTAGAGAGAGGAATGTGTTGATGCGGTCGTCTGCCCCTGAAAGCTTTTTTTCTCCCGGTTATTTACATAGAATTTAATGTCAAAACATGAAAACCACACCAGAACCTTTGATGCTGGCTGAGCCAGCCAGCAAAAGGAGTCGGTGCTACGTGAAATTACACAGAATTCACTGCTCAGGCAGGGGTCATTGGGAACAAGTATTTCATCCTGGGCATTCCCTTACCTACTTGTCTACTTGCCCCTGGTATCTCATCTCCCAGCATGCACTTCCAGTCCTTTCTTCCTCATTTGTTTATTCCTGTGATGATCACCCCATAGTCATCAAGTTAATGAACTTCGAATAGCACAGTACAGGCCCTTCAGCCCACGATGTTGTGCTGACCTTTTAACTTATTCTGAGAGCAATTTAACGCTTCCCACCTATATAGCCCTCCATTTTGCTATCATCCATGGCCTGATGAAGGATCTTGGCCTGAAATGCCAACTGTTTATTTCTCTCCATAGCTGCTGCTTGACCTGCTGAGTTCCTCCAGTGTTTTGTGTGTATTGCCTATCTAAGAATTTCTTAAATGCCCGTAATGTATCTGCCTCTACCACCACCCCTGGCAGGGCATTCCACACACCCACCATTCTTTTGTAAAGGATGGATTTCTGCCATTCCCCTTATACTTCCTTACAATCACCTTAAAATGATGCCCCCTTCTATTCACTATTTCCGCCCTGGAGAAAGTCTTTGGCTACCTTTGTCTATCTATGCCTCTTATCATGTTGTCCACCTCTATCAAGTCACCTAGTCACCTGGAATCCCCCTTTTCTCCAGACGGTAAGTCCCTAGATAGCTCAACCTATCATCATAAGACATGCCCTCTAGTCACGGCAGCATTCTGGTAAGTCCCCTCCGCAAAGTCTGTTTCTCTGCTGGAGTGCTCTATGTCTCTATGATTTCTGTTGGGTGGGGGGGTCAGAAAGTGCACACAGAACATTCCTTCAATATCAGCTGGGTTGGATGGAGCTAATGGGAAGTCAAATAAAATTAAAACCTCAAGATATTCTGGATGTCTTTCCAGCCAGTGGAGAGTTTTGCGAAGTGTAGTCACTGTTGTCGGATGTGTGGCGGCCAGTTTGCACAGGGCAAACTTCAACAAATGGCATTATGGTCATGACCAGATATTTAGTTTTGGTAATATTGGTTAAGAGGTAACTCTTGACCCAGGCCACAAATGTGAATTCTCTCAGGACATTTTTTTGTAAACTTAATTTCACGATCCTGGTGTCGAGAGTAAAACTTGCCCATCCGTAACTACCTTTCAGAAAGCTTAGGGGAGATGTCGGAGGTAGGTTTTTCACAGAGAGTGGTGGGTGTGTGGAACGCCCTGCCAGAGGGGGGTGGTAGAGGCAGATACATTAGGGACATTTAAGAGACTCTTAGATGAAAGAAAAATTGGAGGCCTATGGGAGGGTGGGGTTAGATTGATGATAGTGCAGGTTAAAAATTTGTGAACTGAAGGGTCTGTACTGTGTTGTACTGTTTTATATTCTGTGTACTTACAAAGCAATAAACAATGACCTGGACATTAAGAAGGAGAACCAATAAAGCAAGGCCCCTGTTGTAAGAATTTATACTACAGTACAGCCAAAAATTAAAAAAAAACATCATTTTAAGAATAGAGCTTTGGAACAAGCACCCAAAACCAAAAGATTTATTTATACTTCTCTGCAAACAAACATTCAAAATCTGCTATGGCTTGTACACAGTGTAAGAAGGATCTATTTAGCATCAGTAAGTGTGTGCATGTGTTTGATGTATGTACATACAAAAATATAAGCATTTGTCTGTGAGTGTGCACATGCTTGTGTTTAAAGGTAGTAGTGGTAGTACTGTGATCGCTCGAGTCGAGTGTGATGCTCTCCTGAGGGGTTGTCTATTGGTGAGTCTTCAGGCGGCTGTAGAGGCCCATGTGGGATCCACAAAAATGGGACATTAGGATAGATTCATTTAATGGAGAACTCCTGGCTTTGTTTGACGTGGGGAGGCTGATTCACGGGCAGCCACCACATGGTCCTTGGCAGATGGGGGTCTGGGTCCAGTGGCGCGGAATGCAAGATGCCTGGGGACCCTTCACTACCGCAGCCTTCCTCGGCCTTCACTGCTGTTGTGATGTGTCATCATTTCCCGCCAGCTCCACCGTTGAGGTCTTGATTGGATCGATCTTTGTCTGGAAGCTCCCACTTGACCTTACTGCCATAGGTGACCCTACCAGGAGCTAAGCACCAGATGGCTAAACTCCAGACAGCATCACTCTTGGGATTTCAGGAACTCACTAGCTTCTCCACTGGGACAAGGTGATGATTCCCAGGGAAGATCAATATGTACACTGCGATGCAAATACACATATGCTTGTGTGCGTCTGTCTTTGTGCGAAGTCTGTGTGATGACTTTGCATTGATATTTTTGTGCATGTTTAAACTAGCACATGTGAACATACATTCACTTTAATTCATTTATGGGACATGGGCCTCACTGGTGTGGCTCATCTACTTTCCTTCCCTAACTGCTCTGGAGAAGGCTGTAAGTGAGCTGTTGTTCTTTGGTGAAGATATGCTTGCAGTGTTCCGATACAGAAGGTCCACACCTTCCAACAAACACATTTTTCTAAGCTTGGATTGTAAATGACTTGGGGGGGGTGGTATTAGTGCTCTTCCCAGCATGAGTAGTGTTGAGAAAGCAGGGAGTCTGCAGAAGAATTTAGACAGATTAAGAGAATGGGCAAAGAAGTGGCAGATAGAATATAACGTATGGTCATGCACTTTGGTAGAAGGAATAAAGGCATGGACTGTTTTCTAAATGGGGAGAAAATTCAAAAATCAGATGTGTGAAGGGACTTCGGAGTCCTCATGCAAAATTCCCTAAACGTTAACTTGCAGGATGCATCAGTGCCAAGGAAGGTATATACAAGTTACCACTCATTTCGAGAGGACTAGAATGTGAAAGCAAGGGTGTAATGCAGAGACTTTATAAGGCATTGGTCAAATTGCACCTGGGTCATTGTGAGCAGTTTGAGGCCCCTTATGTATGAAAAGATGTGCTGGCTTTGGAGAGGGTCCAGAGGAGTTTCACCAGTATGGTTCCAAGCATTAATGTATGAAGAGCGTTTGATGTCACTTGCCTGTACTGACTAGAGTTTAGAAGAATGAAAAGGGATCTCATTGACTATTGAAAGGCCTAAATAGAGTGGATGTAGGAAGGATGTTTCCTGTATTGGGGGAGTCTAGGACCAGAGGGCACAGCCTCAAAATAGAGGGGTGTCCATTTAGAACAGAGATGAGGAGGAATTTCTTTAGCCAGATAGTGCTGAATCTGTGGAATTCATTGCTGCAGATGGTTGTGGAGTCTGAGTCATTGGGTATATTTAAATCAGAGATTGATAGGTTCTTGGTTGGTTGGGATGTCAAAGTTTATGGGGGGTAGGCAGAAAAATGGAGTTGAGTAGGATAATAAAACAGCCATGATGGAATGGACAGCAGACTTGATGAGCTGAATGGCCTAATTCTGCTCCTATGTCTAATAGTCTTATGGTCCTAAGCTACTAGATGTTGTTACTGACCAAGAAGACTATGTGAGGGAACTGAAGGTGGTGCATACTTCACCCACAATACATCGGTGATGGAAGGAACATTTAGAGTTGTGAAGATTCAAAGGTCATAACACATGCACATAGAAACATAACAGTGAAATGTATCATTATGTTTCAGCGCCCAGGAAGCATGCCACAACTTACTAACCTGTAGGTCTTTTGGAATGTAGGAGGAAACCGGAGCATCTGTAGGAAACCCATATAGTCAGATGGAGAATGTACAAATTCCTTACAGACAGCGACGGGAATCAAACCCCATTTGCTGGTTGCCCTAAAGCAGGGGTTCTCAACCTGGCATTAATGGTAGGGGTCCATGGCATAAAAAAAGGTTGAGCCCTGCTCTAAAGCGTTATGCTACCAGACCTTGGCATGGGATGTCATGGATAATGTTGGAGTCATACAGAAAAATTAGTGGCTGGACTGGATTTCTCCTGCACATTGGATCTGAGACACCTGGGCAACATTCCACACTCTTGAATAGATGCACATGTTGAAAGCTGTGGAGGATCAGCTTGATTAGACTTGTGGTTGGGACTGGAGCACAGCCATACTACAGCCAGGCTGTCTGGTCCCTGACCCTTTGCTTTGTCCATTGCTCCCAACCCTTTGTTTAGATCATCTAAACTGAACAGAACTGCTGAAGACTGGCTTCTGTGACATTGGGAGAAGTTGAGAAGGATCTTCCCAAATGTGTTTTCAAATACTCCATGTTTTGAGGTTGAGGTTGTTACACTTGGTCGTTGCTCCACAAGCAAGTTGTTTAATTGCCCATCACCGTTCATGACTAGAACATAGAACATAAAACAGTACAGCACAGTTCAAACCCTTTGATCCATAACCTTGTGCTGATCTTTTAACGTAATCTAACCCCTCCCTTCTATATAGCCCCCCATTTTCAATCATTCATGTGCGTATATGAGTTTCTTAAATCCCCCTAATATTTTTGCCTCTACCACCAATCCTGGCAGGGCGTTCTGAGAATCAACCGTTCTCTGTGTAAAGAAATTACCTCTGACATGCTCCCCCCATGTACTCCTCCAATCACCTTTAAATTATGGCCCTTTGTATTAGCCATTTCTGCCCTGGATGCTCACTCTATCTATGCCTCTCTAGTCTATCTATGTCTAGATGAAACTTCCATCTGATCTGTTGGGAATGTTGCCTCTTCCATCTTCTCCATCAGTCAGGACACGGAGATCCTTGGACCTACTCCCCCTTTAATAACTAACACTGTTCATTACTGAATGTTGCATATTTAGCTGTGTACATGTGCATGTGCTCATGTATTTCCTCTGGATGCTCTGCTTTCCCCCCACGTTCCAGAGACATACAGGTTAGGGTTAGTGAGTTGTGGGCATTCTGTGTTGACACTGGAATATGTGGCTACACTCGTGGGCCGCCCCCAGCATATGCTTGCGTGTGTTGGCTGTTAATGCAAATAGCTCATTTCACTATTCACGTGATAAATAAACATGAATCTTGAATTTGAAGGAAAATCAGAAAATGTTGTGAATACTCAGGAGGCAGCCAGCATCGATGGGGAGGAAACTGAGTGAACACTTTGGGCCAAATAGTCTTTGTCAGCCCTTCTAAAATGTTCTCTTTTCCAGATTTCCAGCATTTCAGTTCATTTTTCATTTACTGTATGTGTATTTGCCACTGTCTGTAAGGAGTTTGCAGGTTCTCCCCATGACTGCGTGGGTTTCCTCCAGTTGCTCCGGTTTCCTCCCACGCTCCAGAGACATACTGGTTGGTAGGTTAATTGGTCAAATGGTTACAGTTGGGCAGTGCGGGCTCTTTGGGCTGGAAGGGCTGTTACCGTGCTGTAAATAAAATAAAATATCTCTTTATATAATGGTGTGGGCACCTCTGCCCATTTAACTATAGATACAGTGATTTGCAAAGCAACCCAAAATGGAATTTAAATTTAGTTGCTTAATGATGGCTTTGAAGAAGAGTTTGTCATGAACTTGACTGTAATTGTGATATAAATCTTTCATGATTCTTACATGGACCAGTGGGGAAGGTGGATGTTGGCTTTGAGTTTTGTTTAGAGATGGGGGAGGGGTAAGGATAGTTGATTGAAGGAAAATATAGAGGGGAGGTATCTCTCTCTATCTCACTCTCACTCTTCTATGTCTCACTCTTTTTCTTCTATCTCTATATCTCTTGCTCCCTAGCTAGCTTTATCCACATCGACAACCTCTCACTCAAAGTCAGCAAAACCAAAGAGGAGGAAACCAGAAGTCCATGAGCCAGTCCATGAAATAGGGGATTGGACATGGAGAGGATAAGTACTTTAAGTTCCTTGGGTGTATTACTTCAGAGGATCTGCCCTAGGACCAGCATGTAAGTTCGATTACAAAGAAGACATGGCAGCACAACTACTTTCTTAGAAGTTTGCACAGATCTGGCATGTCATCTAAAACTTTGACAAACTTCTCTTGATGCCCAGCAGAGAGTATCCTGATCAGTTGCATCATGGCCTGATATGGAAACACCAATGCCCAAATCTGGAAAAGCCTACAAAATATAGTGAATACAGCCCAGTCCTTCACCAGAATAGCCCTCCCACCACTAAACACATCTACAAGAAGGGCTGATGCAAGAAAGCAACATCCATCATCAAGGATGCTGTCTTATCGCTGCCATCATCAGGAAGGAGATACAGCAGCCTTAGGTCTCACACTACCAGGTTCAAGAACCAGCTTTTGAACCAGCGTGGATAACTTCACTCACCTCATCACTGATTGATTCCACAAACTACAGTCACACTTCCAAGGACTCTACAATTCACGTTTTCAGTATCTATCTACCTGTTTATTTATTCATGTGTTTATTATCTATCTATTTATTTATTTCTTTTAGCTTTAACACAGCTTGTTTTTCACACTTTGTGTGTAGTTTTTCTTTCATCCTAGTGCATTGCTTTATTCCACTGTGAATGCCTGCAAGAAATTTAGTCTCAGGGCAGTATATGATGTCACGTACATGCTTTAATAATAAATTTACTATGATGTTTACCTCCCTCCCTCCCTTTCTCTCTCTCGCTCTCTCTCCTCCCCCTCTCTCTCTTTCTCTCTCTTTCTCTCTCTATCTCCCTCTCTCTCTCTCTCTCTCTCCCCCCATCTCTCAGCATCGTGCTCCTCAAGGAATTCTTCTGTCCTCCATTTGTTGGCTACTTGACCATAAAATACACAGTTATCAACCATGATCTGGTCTAACTCCCGACATGTACTCAGAGAACAGATGCCGGAATCTGGAGCATCAAAGAATTTGAGGCAGAGACTCAAGTGAGTCAATCAGTATCTGAGGCAGCGTTGTGACCCAAAGTGTTGACAATTCCTTCTTACCCCCCCCACCCCCAACGCTGATGCTGCTCAATCTGCTGAGTTCTACCAGCAGATTGTTGCCCAGCACATTCTTTTCAGCTGGTGCCACTAGAGGGAGTACAAGTTGAAATTTTCCTTCTCCCCAGACCTCCTGGTTTGAAGATGGTGGTCGCCAACCGGAAAGAGATTGGCCAGAGCTTTCTCCAGTATGCAGACCGGAGCCACAGAGTTATGAATCAGAGAATTATATTCACCAAGGGATGCCAGGAATTAAAATAGAGAACACTGGAAATATCCTATAGGTCAGGCTGTAACTGTGGAGAGAAAAGCACAGTTAACCTTTCAATGATCTTTCATCAGAACTCAAAAACTGAATTCTCTACCCAAAATGTTGGCTGTTTATTCACCTCAGTAGACGCTACCTGACTTGCTGAGATTCTCCAGTATTTTGTGTGTGTTTTTCTAGATTTCCAGCATCTACAGAATATGTTGTGTTTTGAAACAAGTGTATTGTAAGTTGCAGAGAGTTTTGGTTTATCATTATTGTCATGTACCAAGATACAGTGACGAGCTTGTCTTGCATGCCATCCATACACAACAATACATTCCAACAGTGCATTGGGACCATGAGACATAGGAGCAGAATTAGTCCATTCAGCCCATCAAGCTTGCTCCACCATTCCATCATGGCTGATTTATTATCCCACTCAACCCCATTCGCCTGCCTTTTCCCATAACCTTTGATGTACTGACTAAACTAAAACCTTTCAACCTCCTCTTTTAAATATACCCAATGACTTAGCCTCTACAGTCATCTGTAGCAATGAATTCCACAGATTCACTATCATTTGGCTAAAGAAATTCCTCCGTATCTCTATTTTAAATGGATGTCCCTCTATTCTGAGGCTGTGCTCTCTGATTCTAGATTCCCCCACTATAGGAAACATCATCACCCTATCCCAGGCTTTCGATATTGGATAGATTTGAATGAGATCCCCCCACCCCCATTCTTCCAACAGTGAGTATAGGCCCAGAGCCATCAACTGCTCCTCTAATGTTAACCTTTTCATTCCCTGGATCAATCTCATGAACTTCCTCGGAAGCTTCTCCAATGCCAGCACATTCTTTCTTAGGTAAGGGGCCAAGACCTGCTCACAATACTCTAAGTGTGATCTAACTAACGCTTTATTTCCTTGTTTTATATTCTATTATTTTTTAAAATGAACGTTAACATAATACTGACTCAGCCTGTAAGTTAACCCTTATGAATCCTGCACGAGAATTCCTGAGTCCCATTGCACCTCTGATTTCTGAATTTGCTCCCGTTTATAAAAGAGTCTATGCTTTTCATCCTTCTACCAAAGTTCATGACCATACACTTGCCTGCACTGTATTCCATCTGATATTTCTTTGTCCATTTTCCTAATCTGTCTAAGTCCTTCTGCAGACTCCCTGCTTCCTCAGCACTACCTTCCCCTCCACCTATCTTTGTATTGTCTGCAAATTTGGCCACAAAATTTAGGCATTACAAAATTAAGGCATTTGACAAGGTTCCACATGGTAGGCTTATTCAGAAAATCAGAAGGCATGGGATCCAGGGAAGTTTGTCCAGGTGGATTCAGAATTGGCTTGCCTGTGCGGAAGGCAGAGGGTCGTGGTGGAGGGAGTACATTCAGATTGGAGGATTGTGACTAGTGGTGTCCCACAAGGATCTGTTCTGAGACCTCTACTTTTCGTGATTTTTATTAACGACCTGGATGTGGGGGTAGAAGGGTGGGTTGGCAAGTTTGCAGATGACACAAAGGTTGATGGTGTTGTAGATAGTGTAGAGGATTGTCAAAGATTGCAGAGAGACATTGATCGGATGCAGAAGTGGGCTGAGAAGTGGCAGATGGAGTTCAACCCGGAGAAGTGTGAGGTGGTACACTTTGGAAGGACAAACTCCAAGGCAGAGTACAAGGTAAATGGCAGGATACTTGGTAGTGTGGAGGAGCAGAGGGATCTGGGGTACATGTGCACAGATCCCTGAAAGTTGCCTCACAGGTGGATAGGGTAGTTAAGAAAGCTTATGGGCTGTTAGCTTTCATAAGTCGAGGGATAGAGTTTAAGAGTCGCGATGTAATGATGCAGCTCTATAAAACTCTGGTTAGGCCACACTTGGAGTACTGTGTCCAGTTCTGGTCACCTCACTATAGGAAGGATGTGGAAGCATTGGAAAGGGTACAGAGGAGATTTACCAGGATGCTGCCTGGTTTAGAGAGTATGGATTATGATCAGAGATTAAGGGAGCTAGGGCTTTACTCTTTGGAGAGAAGGAGGATGAGAGGAGACATGATAGAGGTATACAAGATAATAAGAGGAATAGATAGAGTAGATAGCCAGTGCCTCTTCCCCAGGGCACCACTGCTCAATACAAGAGGATATGGCTTTAAGATAAGGGGTGGGAAGTTCAAGGGGGATATTAGAGGAAGGTTTTTAACTCAGAGAGTGATTGGTGCATGGAATGCACTGCCTGAGTCAGTGGTGGAGGCAGGTACACTAGTGAAGTTTAAGAGATTATTAGACAGGTATATGGAGGAATTTAAGGTGGGAGGTTATATGGGAGGCAGGGTTTGAGGGTCGGCACAATGTTGTGGGCCGAAGGACCTGTACTGTGCTGTACTATTCTATATCTATGTCTAAAATCATCCATTCTTTCATTTATGTAAAATACTGAAAATATTCTACAGGTCGGGCTGTATCTGTGGAGAAAGAAATAGAATTAACCTTTTAATGATCTTTCATCAGACTGAGCAAACTAGTGCATTGTAGGTTGTGGAGAATTTTGGTTTAAAAGTATTTGGTTTAATTTGTTAGTATTATCACATGTACCAAGTTGCAGTGAAAAGCTTGTCCATACTGATCAAGTCATTGCAATATTGCATTGAGATTTTAGAAGCTGAAACAGCAACAGAGTGCGTGATGAAGTGTTACACTTAGAGAGAAAGTGCAAGTAGACAGACAGTAAGGTTCAAGGTGAGAGGAAGGGGTGAGAAATCAAAGGGAAGGTTATTTTTATTTATTTTCTTTTATTTAGAGACGCAGCGCAGTACACGCTCTTTCAGCCTCAAGCTTAATCACAGGACAATTTACAATGACCAATAAATCTACTAACTAGTAGCTTTTTGGACAGCAAGAGGAGACTGGAGCTCCCAGGGAACTTGCAAACTCCTTGCAGATGGTGACAAAATTGAACTCCGAATTTGTAAGAGAATCACATTAACTACTGTGCTCCCCCAAGTTCATAATGACCAGTGTGGAGATGCCGGGGATAGAATCTAGGGCCTCATACTTACAAAGCATGTGTTTATCCCCATAAAGTGTTACACTTACAGAGAAAGTACAGGCAGACAGTAAGGTGCAAGGTGAGAGGAAGGAGTGAGAAATTAAAGGAAATGTTGATGATTGAATGAAGACCAAGATATCACTTGAATGACCCCTTTATTGTTATCACATATACTCAGTGGCCACTGTATCTAATAAAATGGCTACTGAATGTATGTCCATGGTCTTCTGCTGCTGTAACCCATCCACTTCAAGGTTTGACTTGTACGTTCAGAGATACTCTTCTGCACACCGCTGTTATAACACATGGTTATTTGAATTACTGTGACCTTCTGATCAGCTTGGTCATTCTCCTCTGATGGCTGTCATTAACAAGGCATTTTCACCCACAAGACTGCTGCTCACTAGATGTTTTTTGTTTTTCACACCATTCTCTGTAAACTCTAGAGATTGTAGTCACTGTGTGTATCTGGCAGACAGTTTTTCCACCACTTGAGGTCCTTTATGGAGTCATAGAGTTATACAGGGTCTTTGACCAAACTTGTCCACACTGACTACAACATCTGTATCAGTTAGTCCCATTTGTCTACATTATATCCATATCCCTCTAAACCTTTCCTATCTATGTACCTGTCCAAATCTCTGAAATATCGTAATTGCACCTGCCTCAACTAATTTCTCTGGCAGCTCATTCCATATACCACCACTCTTTGTGTGAAAAAGCCTCTTGGGTCTTTCGCTTCTCATCTTAAATCTTTGCCCTCTAGATTTAGACTCTCTTACCCTGGGAAAAAGATGGTGACTATTCACCTTGTTACCCTTCATAATGTTATATAGCTGTGTAAGGTCACCCCTTAGCCTCCTATCTCAGCCTATCCAGCCTCTCCTTATAACTCAGACCCGCCAGTCCCAGTGACACCTCTGTGAATCTTCCACACCTTTTCAACAGTTTCAGATAACCATTCTTTCATGTTTATGCACAACGTCATGGTTCTGATTTAAGGTGACCCACCCATAGCATTAACTTAGAGTTTCTCTCTCAACAGATGCTATCTGATCTATAAAACCATAAGCATATGAGTGGAATTGGGCCAGATGACCCATCAAGTCTGCAATCATCACGGCTGGTTTATTATCCCTCTCAACCCCATTCTCCTGCCTTATCCCCGTAACCTTTGATTCCCTTACTAATCAAGAACCTGTCAACATCCACTTTCAATATACCCATTGACTTGGCCTTCAGAGCTGTCTGTAGCAGTGCATTCCCCAAATGCACCACCCACTGGCTAAAGAAATTTCTTTTCATCTGTATTCGAAAGGGTTGGCTTTGTATTCCGAGGCTGTTCCCTCTGGTCCAAGGCTCCCCTACTATAGGAAACAGCTGTTATGTCTATGGCTATGACCTCCTCTTATGCACGATGAAGCCACCCTCAGGATGGAGGAGCAGCACCTTAAATTCCATTTGGGTAGCCTCCAACCTGAAGGCATTAATATTGATTTCTCCTTACAGTAAATACAAACGTATATTTCCCTGCGCCCACCCTTCCTCTTTTACCTCTTCTCACCCGCCTATTACTTCCCCCGGGTCTTCTCCTCTTTCCCTTTCTCTTATGGTCCACTCTCCTGTCCTATCAGGTTCCTTCTTCTCCAGCTCTTGACCTTTCCTACCTACCTGGCTTTACCCATCACCTTCCAAATAGCTTCCTTCCCCTCCCCCCACTTTTCTATTCTACCATCTTTCCCCTTCCTGCTCAGTTCTGAAGAAAGGCCTCAGCCCAAAATGTTGACTCTATCCATTTCCATAGATGGTGCCTGACCTGCTGAGTTCCTCCACCATTTTGTGTGTGTTGCTTTGGATTTCCAGCACCTGCAGACTTTCTCATGTTATGATCTGTTATTATGTTTTTTAAAATATATTTTTGATTCCAAGTTACTCTTGTTTTTTGCAGGTCACTGTCCCATTATTGTTTTTAATCATAACAAAAAAGGCTGGAAACACTCAGCAAGTCAGGTAGCTTCTACTGAAGGAGAAACAGAGCTAGAATTCTAGGTCTGAGACCATTCATAAGAATGTTGTTTCATAAAAGGTCTGTTAACTGTGTTTTGCTACAAACAGATTCTACCATGCCTGACCTGAATGGCCCATAAACTCATCAATACTACCTCAGTATTTCTTGTGTGCACTATTTATCTATCTGTCTACTTGTATAGTTTTGTATAATTTGTTATTTTTTTTATGAGTCAAAGTTAAATTTATTGTCATATGTTCAGGTGCAATGAAAAATTTATAGCAGATTCACATGCCCCTAGCATCAGGTAAGCTGCATTCTCAAGAAATTAGCTAATTAAATTAGCTAAGAAAAACAAAGTCCATTTTAATGCAAAGTGATCAGAGTGAACATAGTGTTGCAAAACTGTAGTAATTAGTGTTTTGTTGGTTAGCTCAAGAAACAAATAAGTAAATGGAGATAGTTGTTCTTGAAACTGGTGGTGTGGGATGTCAAGCTTCTGTACCTCCAGTCCGATGGGAGATGCAAGAAGATAGCACAACCCGGATGGTGGGGATCTTTGATGTTGGATGTTGTCTTGTCAAGGTAGTGCCTCCTGTAGATACTACTGATAATGGGAAGGGATATGTCTGTTATTGTTGGGCTGAATCCACACCCTCTGGAGCTTCATTTATTCCTGCATTGCTCCTGTGTATTGTATCTGATGTTCACTGCCTGTAATGCTGCTCATTGCACCTGTGCATACATGTACTTGTGCATATGTCAATAAACTCAAACTTCGGCTTTGACTTTTTCCCATTGTACCTGACCCAGCTCTTTGAAAGTAAACCCCGAATAATTCCACTCCTCCTGCTCTTTCCCCAGAGCTCTGAAAACTCAAACATTTATCCATTTCCTATTTCAGAAGTTCACACTGAATCTGAATACATCACCCTTTCACTTGCAGAATGCAACTACTCACTGTGTGGAAATAAAAATTCTTTATGTTCGTTTGGCAATCACCTTAAATCGCAATTCCCTGGTTGTGTGTTGTGCCTTTGATAGCAACTTCTCCTTATTTACTTGGTTAAAAACTCTCAAAGTTGGGTCAATTAAATCTCCTGGTAATATTCTAAGATGAGTTTTTTTTATAAATTGAGCTTTATTTGTTACTTGCACATACAGTGAAATGTGTTGTTTGTGTCAATGGCCAAGAAAGTCTGAGGGTGTGCTGGGGGCAGCCCACAAGTGTTACTTCTGGCGCCAAACATCGCATGCCCACAACTTGTGTCTTAGAAACTCCTGATCTGCTGGGATTTTCATGCACAACAATCTCTAGAGTTTACAGAGAATAGCGCAAAAACCAAAAAAACATCCAGTACACAGCAGTTTTGTGGGTGAACATGCCTTGTTAATCAGAGAGGTCAGAGGAGAATGGTTAGACTGGTTCAAGCTGACAGGAAGGCGACAGCAAAACAAGTAACCATGCACTACAACAGTGGAGTGCAATAAAGCATCTCTGAACCCACAACACGTCGAACCTTGAAGTGGGTGGGCTACAGCAGGAGAAGGCTACAAAGCTAAATTCAGTGCCTCATCAAGACAGTAGAGGATCCATGGATAGACATATTAGAATGGGAGTGGGAAGTGGAATTAAAATAGCCACATGGAGATCCTGCTTTTACTGGCGGATGCCACATCGGTACTTAGCGAAGCGGTCTCCCAATCTACATCAGGTCCCGCAGACATACAGGGGGATATATATGAGGCCACACTCAGGTTGAAGGAACAATATCTTATATTCCGTTTTGATAGCCTCTAATCTGATGGCAAGAACATCGATTTCTCGAACTTCTGGTAATGGCTCCCCCCGCTTCAGCATTCCCCATTCCCTTTTCCCTCTCTCACCTTATCTCTTTGCTTGCCCATCGCCTCCCTCTGGTGCTTCTCCCCCCTCTTCTTTCTTTCATGGCCTTCTGTCTTCTTTTATTAGATTCCCCCTCCTCCAGTCCTGCATCTCTTTCACTAACCAACTTCCCAGCTCTTTACTTCATCCCTCCAACTCCCAGTTTCACCTATCACCTAGTGTTTCTGCATCCCCTCCCCCCACCTTTTAACCCTACTCCTCATCTTTGTTTTCTCCAGTCCTGCTGAAGGGTCTCGGCCTGAAACATCAACTGTACTCTTTTCGACAGATGCTGCCTGGCCTGCTGAGTCTCTCCTGCATTTTGTGTGTGTTGCTCGGATTTCCAACTTCTGCAGAATTTCTCTTGTTTGGAAGTGGCCACTGTTTGTATGTTGGTGAAAATAAACCTGATTCCACATTGCTGGT
Source organism: Mobula birostris (assembly GCF_030028105.1). Lineage (NCBI taxonomy): Eukaryota > Metazoa > Chordata > Chondrichthyes > Myliobatiformes > Myliobatidae > Mobula > Mobula birostris. The sequence goes on along the minus strand of NC_092375.1, from coordinate 110,463,561 downwards.
TATTTCATCTTGTGTTACATTTGCAGCAGTGTAGTTGGTGTCCATTGTTCTTTGACTTATCTGGACACTGACTGATTCTCTTGACTTACCATGAAAAGATTGAACGTTATGGCACAAGCCGTTAGAAATGTGAAGGCTCCTGGACCTTGCTGTCTGTCCTCACTAACTCTGTAACCACTTCCAAACCATGGTACCCCTCACACTTACTTATGGCTTCACTGTTGCCCCACAGCTCCCGTGACCAGGGTTTAAACTTAATTACTTGTGCTGTCAAATTCAAGATTATTGTCAAATGCAGATGTACATGTATATACAGGTGTAATGAAAAACTTACTTGCAGTGATATCACTGATACAGAACAGATCAGCTGCATTCATACAAAAAAAGTCAAACCACTTTTACAAGAAAGAAAACTCTTAAGGCAAAATGATTGAGGAATGATTTGAGTGATTGAAGCAGGTACAATAGTATCATTTAAGAAGTACATACAAAGGAGGGGCTTGGAAGCATATGGATGGAACATGGGAAATTGGGACTAGCTAAGTGGGTACTGTGGTTGACATGGACTTGTGGGGCTGAAGGGAATGTATCTGTGCAGCATAAATCTAGCACACTTAAAAATAGCCTATTTTAGTGTTTAGTGAAAAGTGATCAAAGTGGTCTGTGTTTTTGAACTGTGGGGAGGGGAGCAACACAGTAGCATAACAGTTAATGCAAGGCTTGCAGTGCTTGTGATTACCGATTAGGGTTCAATTCCCACTGCTACCTACAAGGAGTTTGTACATTCTCCCCCACGTGGGTTTCCTCCAGGTGATCCGGTTTCCTTCCACATTCTAAATTCATTCAGGTCAGGGTTAGTAAGTTGTGGGCATGCTTTGTTGGTGCCAGAAGCATGGTGATGCTTGCAGGTTGCCCCAGCACATCCTCAGATTTTGTTGGCCATTGATCAAACAGTGCATTTCACGGTATGTTTCGATGTACATGTGACAAATAAAGCTAACCTAGCCTTTATCTCTTTACCTCTTTTTATCTTTTAAGTCAGTCCTCCAAGTCTGGCTGGAGGATGACCGCTTTACTGCTGGTACAACAGTCTGGTGTCATAAGCAAGGTTTAGTACAGCCAGACGGCAAAGAACAGAAAAAGGTTTGATTCCAATTGCTTCTCAGTTTTTAAGTGGAAAGGAAAGTCTTGGAGAATTCCAACAATCCTAGGCTTTTAATTATTCAACAGACTTTTTAAAAATGGTTAAAATAATTGCTTGGCCTCAAAGTTACTGGGCAGCATGCCAGGAGATGTGATAGAGCTCAAGGATGCCCAATTCCACATGGGGTTGGCCCGTGGCACAGGAAGTCATTTAGGTTTTTTCAAGCACAAGACATTCTCTTTTGGCCTTCCTTCTTTAGCCAGGTTGTCTTTCTGTGGTTGCACCCAAGGCTACAGGACATGTATATGTAGATGGTAACCTCACTGGAACAATTTTTCAGGGTCTCCCAAGGACAACAACTATAGCGCATTAAATTTCTTGTTAACTCCGAGAAATTTCAGCACTGATGCAAGTCTTAGTGACGCCTGTTATTTTTGGACACCTTTGGAACTTTTGCTCCTTCAAATGGACTATTTTCCCTCTAAGCACAGAATTCCTTCTCAAGAAGAACTTTGAACTGAGCATTATTTAGCAGATTTTCTGTGAGTTTGAGAGTCCGGGCCAGAGAGTGGTTGTTGGAGGCCTTTGCGTGCCAGAGAGTGGGAAGATGGGGAAGGGGCTTGTTCTACTGTTGTTGTTGCTGTGTTGAACATTGTGGGCATGCTACGATAATGCCGGAATCTGTGGTGATACTTTGTGGGCAGCCGCCAGCACATCCTTGGGTGTGTTAGTTGTTAATGCAAAAGGTGCATTTTACTCTAGGTCTCAATGTACATGTGATAAATAAATCTGAATCAGTACCTCCTCACCTATTTCCTTAGTGGCAATGAATTTAAATCTCTCCAAATGATCTCTGGAATTAAGAATTTTCTCCAACTTGCTGTGCAGTGTCTGCGTGAGAACAGAGTTTGAAGAGATGGGCTCTGAAATTTGTGGTTGCACCAGGTTTTTATAATCAAGCTATCTGCGGGTGACCTTGTCAGATCATTATTTATTGTGCATCCCCAGTAATACTCAAGAAAGAATGAGCTGGCATTGTAGAGGGTTCAGAGGATTTTCATGAGAATGATCCTGGGAATGAAAGCGTTAACATACAAGGAGCATTTGATGGCTCTGGGCCTGTACTCGCTGGAGTTTAGAAGAATGAGGGAGAATCTCATTGAAATCTATTGAATGTTGAAAGGCCTGGATAGAGTGGATGTGCAAAGGATGGTTCTAATAGTAGGGAGTTTAGGACCAGAGGGCACAGCCTCAGAATAGAAGGACCTCCCTTTGCAGAAATTAGGAGGAATTTCTATAGGTGCTGAACCTGTAAAGTTCTGTGGCGGCCAAGTCATTGGGTATATTCAAAGCGATGGTTGATAGGCTCTTGATTAGTAAGGCCATGAAAGTTTTTGGGGAGAAAGCAGAAGAATGGGGTCTAGAATGGTGGAGCAGACTTGATAGGCTAAATGTCTGAATTCTGCGCCTGTGTCTTATGGTCATGGCACTAAGAGTCAACTATTTAGGACTTCTAGTTTCAACTTCAAAGTTTGGTCTCTTACACACCTCAGTTACTTTCAGTGAAAGTTAAGCATTTGGCTGTTTAATCCTAGATATCAAATTTTGTCTTTAATCCTCTTAACTGATATAAGATGCTCCTTAGGACTTAAACCTTTTGACCAGGCATCAGTCACTATCTCAGCATTGTCTTGTGATTCAGTCTCAAATTTTCTTATATAGCCAGTCATGTGAAGGAGCAAAGAATAATGTGCTCCATCAGAGTCATAGAACAGTACAGCACAGAAACAGGCCTTTCAGCCCATCTAGTCTGTACTGAACTATTAACCTGCCTCAGCCTATCGACCTACACTGGGACCAAACCCGCCACCTACCTACCATCCATGTACCTATCAAAATTTCACTTAAATATTGCAATTGAATCTGCATCCACCACTTATGCTGGCAGCTCGTTGCACACTCTTACGACCCTCTGAATGAAGAAGTTCCGCTTTAATATTTCACTTTCACCCTTAACATATGACCTCTAGTTCTAGAGTCACCCAATCTCAGTGGAAAAAAAACTGCTAGCATTAGCCCTGCCTATATCCCTTATAATTTTGTGTATCTCCATCAAATCTCCCATTATTCTCCTGTGCACCGGGAATAAAGTACTAACCTGTTCATCCTTTTCGTATAACTCAGATCCTCCAATCCCGGCATATTTCTTGTAAATATTCTCTGTATTCTTTCAAACTTATCGATATCTTTCCTGTAGGTGATTGTATTATTGCTCCTGTGTTTACTGGAGTGGTGTTGATCAGATTCAGTGGCTGGTTCTTGTTTCTGGTGTCGGTTGATGAAACAATTGCTTTTTCATGGCCATGTTCCTCTCCCAATCCTCAAGACATTTTTTTTGTTAGTTTATGAATGGCCCTGGTATTACAGTGCATTACAATTTAACCACTCTGGTACCAATTACAGGTTAACTAGTATTGCTGCACTATGTGAGCAGTTTTAAGCTTCCAGTCTAAGAAAGGATGTGCTCGCATTGGAGAGTGTCCTGAGGAGGTTCGCGAGAATGATTCTGGAAAAGAAAGGGTTAATGTATGAAGAGTATTTGATGGCTCTAGGCTGTACTCACTGGAGTTAAGAAGAATGAGAGGAGATCTCATTGAAACCTATTGAATATTTAAAGGCCTAGATGGAGTAGATGTGGAGCGGATGTTTCCTGTAGTGGAGGAGTCTAGGACCAGAGGGCACAGCCTCGGAACAAAGAAACATCCACTTAGAATAGAGATGAGGAGGAATTTCTTTAGCCAGAGGGCAGTGAATCTCTGGAATTCATTACCACAGATGGCCGTGGAAGCCAAGTCATTGGCTATATTTGAAGTGGAGGTTGATTAGTTCTTGATTTGTCAGGGCATCAAAGCTTAAGGGGAGAAGGCAAGAGAATGGGTTTAAGCGAGGTAATAAATCAGCCATGATGGAATGGCGGAGAAGACATGATGAGCCAAACGGCCCAATTCTGCTTCTATATCTTGTGGTCTTATGTCTTATCCGAGTAATCTTAATTTAATCCATTGTTTAGACTATTCATGTGGTTCTGTACCAGTCATACCAGTAACTTCGGGAGTTTTGGGGTCGATGCCCGAAGATCAAACCCATGATTGGTAAGTGCTGAGATCGAGAACCAAAAATTAAATATGCAATTGATAAATCCTCGAGTTGAGGCCCGAAGGTTAAATCTATGATTGGCAAGTCCAGGGATGATACCCAGAGACTGGCAAAGTCCGTAGGATAAAATGAAATATTGAAGTCAGGAGCTTGGTGATCTTTGGGTCTCGACCCCAGGACTCTCAAAATCATGGGTTTGACTGGTATAGAGCCACATGAATAGCCTGAATTACGTATTAAGTTAAGATACATAATTACACAGGATAAGACCTAAGACCACAAGTCGTAGGAGCAGAATTAAGTCACTTGGCCTATCAGGTCTGCACCACCATTCTATCATGGTTGATTTATTATCCCTCTCATCCCTGGTGGAAAACCCGAAAGCTTGAAGATCAAAGTCAGCATTCCTGGTGGTAAAGGGTGAGGTCAGATGAGAGACTGGAGGATGGAAGCCTCATGTCTGCAGGTCTGGGAGTCCAGGCCAGTGACCGGAGGTTGGAAGTGACTTGTCCTGGGGTTCAAAGTCTGCATCTGTGGAAGGGTGCAAGGTTGGGAAAGGAGCCTATTTTACTGTTGTTGTTGCTGCTGCTTGTGTCTTGTATTGGCTTGCACTGTGGGCAGGTTATGTTGGTGCCAGAATGTGTGACTTCTCCATATGTTTCAAAGTACATGTGATAAATAAATCTGAATCTGTATCTGTACCTACTCTTCCTTTTCTTCAACTTATCCACCCAGCACAGCGCCCACCTCAACTGATGGGAGCATGTGTAAGGTTAAGAAACAGGGTGGGATAGGTTCGGCCATATTTTCATGTCTCCCCAACCCCCTCCTCACCCCTCCTCTTTAAAACTTAAAAGGAAGTAGCCTTGCATTGCTGGAAGTTGTGTGTTTCACCGTGAAAGCTTGTTATGATCAGATAACCCTGACAAACACAGCTTGCCTGGTTCCTCACCCTTCCTATTAGAGTTACATGATTTTAAAGAGCTTCCTGAATTCCATGATTTATAAGATATTTCTGTTTCTGGTTGTGCTGTGTTTAACATGACACATCTTAAGGCGGGTCTGATTTATTCAGATTCAGATTCATTAATTCATCACATGTACATCGAAACATACTGTACAGTGAAATATGTTGTTTGTATTAGCAACCAGCATACCCAAGGGTGTGTTCGGGATAGCCCACAAGTGTCTCAACACATTCTGACGCTGACATAGCATTCCCACAATACTCAATAGAACAACATCAAACATAATAAAATAGAGCACAACTGGCAAAACAAGCCCCATTCCTCCACCCCACCCCACAGTCCATCAAGTCTGCTCCATCATTCCATCCTGGGTGGTTTATTATCCCTCTCAAACCCATTCTCTTGCCTTTGATACCCTTACTAATCAAGAACCAATTAACTTCTGCTTAAGTATACCAAATGACTTGGCCTCCACAGCCCTCTGTGGCAATGAATTCCACAGATTACACACCCTCTGGCTAAAGAAATTGCTCTTCATCGCTGTCTAAAGGGATGACTTTGTATTCTGAAGTTGTGCCCTCTGGTCCTAGACTTCCCTACTTCTGGAATATCAGAGTCAAGGTCTCTCAGGGTCTTATATTTTTCAGTTAGGTGCTCCTCCTCACCCTCCTCATAAAATAACCCACTAATGCCTTGTATAACCAGTATAGCCACCCATATTTTGCACTATTTTCTATGCAATGAACGATGTTCTATTAGTTCCCCTAATTACTTTCTATACCTGCGTGCTAGATTTGTCAAGCACCTTTGATCCATCTCTTATGAAAGGTGGGATTTCCCAGTGGCCACCCATTTTAATTTGATTTCTCACTCCCATTCCAACATGTCAGTGCATGGCCTCCTCTACTGCCACAATGAAGCAACTCTCAGGCTGGAGGAACAACACCTTAGGCTGGAGGGTAGCCTCCAATTTGATGGCATGAGCATTGGTTTCCCCCTCCCACTGTCTCTTTTTCTTTCCATTCTCCATTCTGGATTTCTACTTATCCCTTCTCTTCCCCACACCAGTCCATCACATTCCTCCGGTGCTCTTCCTCCTCCCTTTGCTCCCAAGGTCTACTCTCCTCATCTATTAGATTCCTTCTTTTTCAGCCCTTTACCTCTTCCATGTACCATCTTCCATCTTCTTGTATCATCTCCCCCCCCAACCCACTCCCCTTTCCCCTTACCTGGTTTCACCTGACATCTCCCAGCTTCTACTTCTTCCTCCCCCCACCTTCTTATTCTGGCATCTACTCCTTTCCTGTTCAGTTTTGATGAAGGATCTTGGCCTGAATGTTTAACTGCTTATTCCTCCCCATAGTTGCTGCCTGACATGCTGAGTTCCTCCGGCATTTTGTGTGTTGCACTAGAATACTCAGATCCCTCTGCAAAGCTCTCCGATCTCTGACCGCTTAGATATAATGCTTCCTTTGTCATTTTCCCTGCAAACATGGCCACTATAACATTTTCCATGATACCATAAGACATAGGCACAGAATTAGGCCATTCAACCCATGAAGTTTGCTCTATCATGGTTGATTTATTATCTGTCTCAACCTCACGTTATTCTCCATTTGTCAAAATTTGCCCACTTCCTCAAAATATCTTTATCCAATTTGTTACCTCTAAAAATGGTTCATTACCAACTTTCCTGTTTATTTTTGTGTCATTTGCAAATGTAATGGCCATAAAGGATTAGTTTAGTTGGCCATTTGATTACTAATTTATTTGGTTCGGCAAATCATAGTGGGTTAAAGACCCTGTTCCTGTGCTGTACTGTTCTATATTCTTTATTCTATGTACAGTATACCTTCAGTACCTTTAACCTTCTGTCATTTACATAGACTGTAACAGGATGAGGATCTAGCTGTGATCTTTTTGGCACACCAGTTGTGCCATCTTGTGAGTCTGAGAAAAGACATATTTATGTTTTCTGTTAGCTAGCCAATCTGCTAGCCATGCCAATATGTTACCTCCTAAAGATTAAACTTTTATTTTCCCTGATAACCTTCGATGCAGCAGTTTTTTATGTATATGCAAAAAGAGGACAAGGTTTTTGTTCAGCTGCCCTTATGTATCATTTTGTAAAAAAATGGAACACTTTATTCACTCACAATAATCAAGGCTTCACATTTTTTTCAATTTAAAATACAATTACTATCATTTCAAAGTTCATAGTAAATTTATTGTCGAAGTACATGTATGTCATCGTATACAAACTTGAGATTCATTTTCTTGTGGACATTCACAGTAAATACAAAGAGAAAAATATATAATAATCAATAAGCAATAAATATTGAGAATATGAGCTGAAGAGTCCTTGAAAGTGAGTCCACAGGTTGGCAGAAAAGTTCAGTGTTGGGAGAGTGAAGTTACTCCCTTTGGTTCAAGAGCCTGATGATAATAACTGTTCCTGAACCTGAAAGTGTGGGTCCTGAGGCTCCTGCACCTCCTTACTGATGGCAACAGTGAGACAAGAGCATGACCAAGTTGGGGGGAGGGGGTGGGGTCTTTGATGATGGATGCTACTTTCCTGCGACAGCGCTCCACGTAGATGTGCTCAATGGTGGAAAGGGTTTTACCAGTGATGGACTGGGCAGTACCCACTATGTTTTGTAGGCTTTTCCATTCCTTAGCATTGGTGTTTATACCAAGCTGTGATGCAACCGGTCAAAGCACTGATGCACCTGCGGGGCCCACTGTTCCCAGAACTCCCCCACTGTGCCCGTAGAGACCGCATGCTCCTCCAAGGACAGCTGGGCAAAAAAATAAAATGGTTAGGCGTCACTACGGCAATGCCTTCACCATTTACACTCAGTGGCCTCTTTATTAGGTACAAGAGTGGAGCCCGTTGTGGTCTTCTCCAGCTGTAGCTCATCCACTTCTTCAACATTGTGTATTCAGAGGTGCTTTTCTGCACACCACTTGTATACCATGTGGTTATTTGAGTTACTGTCACCTTCCTGTTAGCTTGAACCAGTCTAACCATTCTCCTCTGACCTCTCTCATTAAACAGGCATTTTCACTCACAAGACTGCCAGTCACTGGATTTTGTTTTATTGGTTTTCGCAGCATTTTCTGTAAACTCTAGAGACTGTTGTGCATGAAAATCCCTGGCAATTTCTGAGCTACTCAAACCACCCCATCTGGCACCAACAATCATTCAGTAGTCACAGTCATTTAGATCACATTTCTTCCTCATTCTGATGTTTTGTCTGAACAACAACTGAATCTCCTGACGATGTCTGCGTGCTTTTATGCATTCAGTTGCTGCCACATATTTGGCTGATGTATGAGTCCAGCACAAAGAAGTGGGCAGGAAAAAATCATAGCAATACTACCTACCCTGCAAACTGCCATTTCCGAAAACTCCCTTCTGGAAAGTGCTGTAGGTCTACTGAAACAAAAGCTTCTTGCCATCTTAAATGTTTCTTCCTCCAGGCAGTTAATGTGATCAACCATTCTTGTTAGCCCACTTCAGCCCCTCTGTCTACTACCCCCATCACTGCACTGCATTCTAAGCACTATCAATGACTTTTTATAATCCTGTCTATATTGGAAATACATGCTTTTCCTGAATAATTCCTTATAATTGTTGAATGTTAATGCTTTTTGGTGCATGCCATACCCTGACCAATGAACCATGGCACAATGCTTATACACGTAAATGTATATAGTGAATAAAGTTGATCTGAATACCCAAATAAATGAATCCCTTCTGCCTATGTAAAAATCTAGCCCATTATATGTGGTTTGAACTTATCCCCTCTCACCTTAAATGCATACCCTCTTGGATTCGACATTTCAACAATGGGTTGTATGGATTATACCTTATGGAGGGCTCTGGTTAGGGTGAATGTCAATAGAACTAAACAGAATTATGGCTCAGAACAGACTAGATGGGCCCAAGGGCCTGTTTCTGTGCAGGAGTGCTCTATGATTCTTTGAGTCTATAACTGAAAATGTGAGAAAACACAGAATTCTACATCTGATAAAGCATTAGCTCCTTATCTAAGAAAGGATGTGCTGGCATTGGAGAGCGTCCAGAGGAGGTTCATAAGAATGACCCCAGGAATTAAAGGGTTAACATGAGAGGAGCGTTTGATGGCTCTGCACTTGTACTTGCTGGAGTTTAGAAGAGTCGGGGGATTTTATCGAAACCTCTCTAATATTGAAAGCCCTAGACAGAGTGGACATAGAGAGAATGTTTCCTGTAGTGGGGGAGTTTAAGAGCTGAGGATACAGCCTCAGAATACAAAGAGGTCCCTTTAGAACAGATATGAGGAAGAATTTCTTTAGCCAGATGGTAGTGAAACTATAGAATTCATTAGGACATTTGGCTGTGGAGGCTAAGTCATTGGGTGTATTTAAAGTGGAGGTTCATAGGTTCATGATTAGTCAGAGTGCCAAAGGTTATGAGGAGAGGAAGGAGAATGGGTTGAGGGGGAAAATAAGCCAGCCACGATGGGATGGTGGAGCAGACTCAATGGGTTGAATAGCCTAATTTTGCTCCTGTGTCTTTTGGTCCTTTTACCATCTGCTAGATTTTTTTGGTATCACTTGCTGACCAGCTTATCAAAAGGAACCCCCTTCATTCTCTCACCCCTACTTCCTCTTACAGTTTAACTGTTTTCTCACCTCTACAGTTCTGATGATAGGTCACCAAAACTCTCTGCCTGGCCTGCTGAATATCCCCAGACTTTTCTTCTTTTATCTCAGATTTCCAGCTTCTGCAACTTTTTGCTTTTCAATTGCTGCCACTCAATTTTAGTTTTGCTTCTTATGTGGCGTCTTGGAATTACATACAGTATTAAAGATTCCATGTAAATAAAAGATGTTGTGGCTGCTCGTGCAAGGCAGCAGTCAACTTTTTTTGTTTTGACTCCTTCATTGTTTTTTTCCAAACCTAATTACAAGTGTATTGTGCATAGTGCATTGAATGAGGTCCAAAGCTGATACCACACTTCTAGTTTTGAAAGTCTCGAGGCCATAGAGAGATTTATTAGGATGATACAGGGTTGAGGGACTTTAGTTCTGTGGATGCTCCGAGGATGTTAGTAATGTACTCGCTGGAATGAAGGTGGATAAAAGATTTAAACAGATTATCTTTAGCCTGACACTATTACAGCACAAGCATTCCAAATTTTGAAGTTCATTTTCTGGCACTGTCTGTAAGGAATGTGCCTGTTCTCCCTGTGAGCGCATGTGTTTCCTTCAGGTGCTCCAGTTCCCTCCCAGTAGGTTATTGGTCATTGTGAATTGTCCTGTGATTAGGCTAGTGTTAAGTAGATGGCTTGCTGGGCAGTGTGGCTCATTGGGCTGGAAAGGCCTGACTGTGCTGTATCTCTAAATAAAGGTAAATTTTAAAATTGTTACCTGTACATCGAGACATTGAAGTATACTGTGAAATGCATTGTTTGCTTCAAATCAAATCTGTGTGGTTGCCCAACATAGCATACCCACACCTTACTAACCCTAACCCATACATTTTTGGAATGTAGGCAAAAACAGTAGCACCTGGAGGAAAACCAAGCAGTCACAGGGAGAATGTATAAACTCCGTACAGACAGTGGTAATTATAAAGCGATTGTGCTGACCACGCCATGATCAAGCGATTGTGCTGACTAAGCGATGTGTTATGTTGCTAAGAGTGGATGAGAAGACACCGTTTCTTGTGGCAGGGACCAGAGGGGAGACATTTTAAGCTTTTGGACAGTGGAGTAGATCACTGAATTGTAGAAAAGTTCTGATGCTAAGTGAAGTTGTGTGCCTCATCATGTACAATCAGGTTGAAGGGTAACTAGCTGGGTCAAACCCACACTCCAGGACTGTTTCCAAGCAGCAGAATAAACTCTTCACATTGTCATTTACAAACTTTTAATTCTGATTATGGTTTTTCAGTCTTCTACCTTTACACACCTTCGCCACTCTGACCTCTGTCTCCACTCACCACTTTATTTGCTTTATATCTCCGTCTTCTGCTCTTAAGATTCAGGATTCAGATTTTTTAAAATTACATCTACATTGTAACATGTAGTGAAGAATGTCATTTGTGTTAACAATCAGAACACCCGAGCGTGTGCTGGGAGTAGCCCTCAAGTGTCACCACACATGTTGGCACCAGCATAGCATACCCACAATGCTCAGAGAGCACAGTAATCATCCCTCAACCATCAGGCTCTTTAACCAGAGGGGATAACTCCACCCAACTTCATCCACCTCTTCCCACAACCTATGCACTCACTTTCAAGGACTTTTTATCTCATGTTCTTGACAATTATTGCTTATTTATTATTATTATTATTATTATTATTTTGCTTGTTTTTGTTGTTTCTTTGGATTTATTGCAAATGCCTGCAATAAAATGATTTTCAGGGTTGTATATGGTAATGTATATGTACTTTGATAATACATTTACTTCGAACTTTCAACAAGCAATAAAATAACAACTGCAAAGCAAGTCCCATTGCTCCCTCTCACTCACGCATATATGCAGTCATTTAACCCCAGAACAGGCTCCAGTCTCCAGCGGACTCAGACTTGGGCCTGTAGACACCAGGCATGCACTTCCTCAGTAACATATAGAGATTCACAAACTTGGCTCTGGACTTCCACATCGACCCCCAGGCCTCAATCCTCGGCATCAATCCCAGAACACGCCAATCATTAAGCACTAGGCTTTGAACTACAGATTCCCCAAAGCCTAGTGTTCGGTGATCGGCGTGTTCCAGGACTGGCGCCAAGGATTGAGGCTTGAGGTTCTTCTGCTAAAAGAAATGGGTCCCTCCTGCACTGTTCCAGAGTAAACTACCCTGGTTTAAACAATCTTTCCTCATAGCCACAACATTTCAATCCTTGTAAATCTGTTTTTGCACCCTCTTTGAAGCAAGGAGGATGAGGGGAGACTTGACAGTGGTGTACACGTAATAAGAGACACTAATCAAGTGGATAGGAAGATACCTTATCTCAGGGTGGAAATGGCTAATATGCGGGGGCATAATTTTAAGGCGATTGGAGGAATGTATGGGGGGATGTCAGAGGTAAATTTTTTACACAGGGAGTGGTCGGTGTGTGGAACATGGGGTGGTGTTAGAGGTATTAAGGACATTTAAGAAACTCTTAGTGAGGCACATGGATGATAGAATTAAGATAGCTTTTCTGGTTTAAGATGGTGCTGCTAAAGGTGGGTGACAATTTACTGGCAGTTTTCAAAACAACAACTATAGCTAGATACTTTATTAATAACACTTTTTCTGTTAAAAAAAATTGTGGTAAACAATCATCGCAAAGAATGAGAGTGAGAGCGAAGGCAAGGCTGACTCGATGATCGAGGTGTGTGGTTGCGAGCAAGGTCAAGGAGAAGTGGTCGAGGCATGTTTGAGATGGAGTCGGAGTGGAGAAGTTTCAGAGCCCGTCCACCACAACCAAGGGCGAGGTTTGATTGATCTAAACGCTGGGCCTATTTGGAAAGGTCAGTTACGGGCCAGAATGTGGCAGCGGGGTCGAGGCACAGAGTGTATCGATGAGACAGGACCTGAGTCTTAGAGAGAAGAATAACCCGATGTCTGGACAATTTAAACATTGGGCCAGATGGAATGAAAAGGCAGTGTGTCAGGACCGGGGGCAAGGGTCTATGACATTTGCTCTACTCTCTGCTCTGCTGAGGCTGATGCTGTGGCTGTGACCTGCTCTGGGCCTTGTGTCTGCAGGCTCCGTGACATCTTACTCTGCTAAGTGATGAACTGAGGCTGAGGCTCTGGGCCTTCTGTGGCTGCTCTGGGCTTCATGTCTATGGATTCACTTTCATTCTGAATGCTGTCTGCTTGCTTTTATTATTTGCACGATTTATTTTTTTTCTCTCTACGCATTGGGTGTTTGTTGGATTTTTTTATGATTATGAAGACACGCAGTCCTCTTTTATTGTCATTTAGTAATGCATGCATTAAGAAATGATACAATATTTCTTCCGGTGTGATATCACAAAACACAGGACAAACCAAGACTAAAAAAACTGACAAGACCACATAATTATAACATATAGTTACAAACAGTGTAACAATACCATAACTTGATGAAGAAGTCCGTGGGCACAATAAAGTTCAAAGTTTCTCAAATGTCCCACATCTCACGCAGATGGGAGAAGGAAGAAAAAACTCTCCCTGCCATGCCTGACCACAGTCCAACTCTGAGTCATCCGAAAACTTCGAGCTCTGACCAACTCTCCGACACCAAGTACCGAGTGCCATCTCTGTCCGAACGATTCGACCTCCCTCTTGGTCGCCAAAAGCAGGCAAGGCCAGGGATTTTGAGGCCTACCCTCCGAAAGATTCCTGACCACACAGTAACGACAGCAGCGGACGGGCATTTCAGAAATTTCTCCAGATGTTCCTCTGTGCTTTCACGTCCATTCTCCATCAAATCAGAATTGTCCACGGCCCCTATTTAACAGATACGATACCATTTTTCACCAGAGGGCTGCGCACACGCAGGCGCACTGCCATCTTCTCCTCCTGAGTTTAATGGGTTCTTTTGGGTTTTTTGTTTTGAGGCTGCCTGTAAGGAGATGAATCTCAAGGTTGTATGACGTATACATACTTTCATAATAAATGCACTTTGAACTTTGTTAGAAAAATGGAGGGCTATGCAGGAGCGAAGGGTTAGATTGATCTTAGAGTAGATTAAAAGGTCGGCACACATCATGAGCTGCAGTGGACCTGCGCTGTGCTCTAGTGTTCAGAATCAGAATCCGGTTTAATATCACCGGCATATATCATGAAATTCGTTCTATGTTCTATGTCCTATGTTCCCGTGCCTTCACCTTCTTCTTGTATGTAGTGCTCAGCACTGTACAAAAGAATCCTTTGTGCTCTTGTATTCTGTGCCTTGGTGTACAAAGAAAGCCTCCCATACACACTTTATAAAGCTTTACTTGAGGATTCCATGGGCATATTGTCCAAGGCCTCTCTGTGTTATCCCATCCTTTCCTCCCACTAATGGTGTAATCCCATAACTCTTCCAACCGCGCCTCCCAGTGTTTTCCCGTACACACCAATGGATCAATGAGGGAGAATCTCATTGAAACTGAACAAATGTTGAAAGGTCTGGATAGAGTGGCTGTGGAGAGGATGCTTCCTATAGTGGGGAAATCTAGGACCAGAGGGCACAGCCTCAGAATACAATAGCATCCCTTCAGAACAGAGATGAGGAGGAATTTCTTTAGCCAGAGGGTGGTGAATCACAGACGGCCGCGGAGGTCAAGTCATCAGGAATATTTAAAGTGGCAATTGATAGATTCTTGGGTAAGGGTGTCAAAGGTTATGGAAGAAGGCAGGAGAATGGAGCTGAGAGGGGTAATAAATGAGCCATGATGGAGTGGTGGGAGCAGGTTTGACAGGCTGAACAGCCTAATTCTGCTCCTTTGTCTTACGATCTTATGGAAGAAGTTCCACTTGGCACCTTTCCTGCCAGCTGCCTGGAACATCCTGCAGTGTAAAGCTTTCCACTTTGCAGTCTACCACATCTGGAGATCTTTTCAGATATAGATTAATTTATTTGTTACCTCCCTATACTTAAAGCCTAAATTGTTAAAACATGTTACAGAAATCAAGGTGCTGATTAGTGAGACTCTGTCACCCCACTAATAACAGCATTCCAATTGAAAAAAGCGATAATTATCCAGTATCTAATTTGCCATTCTTCTTTGGATTCATTGGGCATTCGAGGGGACAGATATGAACACCATTCTTCACATGATGGAGCAACTCGATGGGCTGAATGGCCTACTTCTGCTCCTAAATCTTATGATCATATGATTTTGGAATGACCCTATTCTCAATGGTGAGTTTGGGGTAGGATGAGTGGTTAGATACACCAGTTACCACCAAGGTATAAGCCTTACTCAAACCTTCCACTACCAAAAATGAGCTATAATTTTAGATGTTGACTTCTATAGTCATTGGGTTATTATGACCTGAAGTGAACTCCTGAAAAGGAGGTGGAAACAGATTCAGACTTAAAGTGACACCCTGAAATGAAAACAGCTTGCAGCTCTGGGCACAAAGGACTGTGGCTAATTAAAGATTTAAGCCATTGTGGGCAACTCTGCCACA
The DNA here is from genome assembly GCF_030028105.1 of Mobula birostris. Lineage (NCBI taxonomy): Eukaryota > Metazoa > Chordata > Chondrichthyes > Myliobatiformes > Myliobatidae > Mobula > Mobula birostris. The sequence goes on along the minus strand of NC_092375.1, from coordinate 110,448,142 downwards.
AGCTCATCTGCGAAAGGAGGGGAATTAGACATGGGGCTAGCAACCCCCGTAAAACCCCAGAGCTACAGAAACACCAACAGAAGTTTCAAAGGTCTGATGAAGGTAACAGAGTTCGTCATCAAAACATCAGTTGTAATCGATAGCTATACCTGGCTGGAAGCCCAAGAAGAGTTTTTTCGTCATATACGCTGAGAGAGCACAAGATCCTTTTTCAAAGATCTCATCCTTGGGACAGGAAGGATCGTTGACCAAGAATTCCTCACAGACAGCAGCAGAGTTGAACCCCAATCAGTGATTGCTGCCACTGTGAAGCATTATGCTAACTGTTATGCTACCGTGGAGCCAGCCAATACACTACTATGGTGTTCCTATGAGGCATACAGAATGGAAACAGGCCATTCTGTCACTATGTCCACACTGACCTTCTGATCCCATCTTCCAGCTCTTGTCTCATACCCTTTTATAGCTAGCCAAATCAGTTGCTCATCTATAGACTTCTTAAATCCTGGTCAGTGACCCCACTTCTGAGGATGGATGCCACCACAAGAAAGCAGCCTCCATCATGCAGGCCATTTCCTCTACTCGCTGCTACCACTGGGTAGACAGTATTGGAGTTATCAGGTCCCATACCACCAGGTTCAAGAACAGTTACTACCCTTCAACAATCAGGTACCTGAATCAGTGTGGATAACTTTACTCACCTCAACTCCGAACTGAATCCACAAACTGTGGACTCATTTTCAATGATCCTATTAATCATGTGGTCAATACTATTTTCACTTGTGCAGTTTATCTTCTTTTGCACATTGGCTGTTTGTCAATCTTTGTTTATGAATAGTTTTTCATAAATTCTAGTATATTTCTTTATATTTCCTGTACATGCCTGCAAGAAAATAAATCTTGAGGTATTATGCATATGTACTTTGATACTTTAAACTTCGAACTTCAACCTCTGTCTTGGGCAATGCATTCCAAGTACTCACTTCTCTCTGGGCAAAAAACGTCCCAGATGTACAGTGCTGTGAAAAAGTAATCAGCCCCAACCCTTTGTTTACATAAATGAATATTACAACCAGAGATTTTGATCAATTTAACAGAGATTTTACTTGTGAATTGCATGCTCCTTTTTTTCACTGCAGAGCCTGCAAAAACACAGGCAAAATTGTAAAGCATGAAAAACTAAAAATTCAAAAAATCGAAATGTCAGCATTTCAAAAGTATTCATCTCCCTTTGCACAATACTTCGATGAACCACCTCTCTTAACTATTACTGCCAGTAGTCTATTTGGATAAGTTTCTATTAGCTTTGCACTTCATGATGGAGCAAGGTTTGCCCATTCCTCCTTGCAAAATTGCTCAAGCTGTGCCAGGTTATTTGGGGAGTGGCGGTGAACAGCAATCTTGAGGAACGTACACAAAATGCTAGAGGAACTCAGCAGGCCAGGCAGCATCTGTGGAAAAAACTACAGTTGATATTTCAGGCCAAAAACCTTCTGAAATCCTGCCGCAGGGTTTCGGCCCGAAACGTCGACTGTACTTTTTTCCATTGATGCTGCCTGGCCTGCTGAGTTCCTCCAGCATTTTTTGTGTGTTGCTCAGATTTTCAGCATCTGCAGATTTTCTCTTGTTCGCAATCTTGTGGTCTTGCCAGTCAGATTGAGGACAGGACTCTGACTGGCCCACTCAAGGACATCAATTTTCTTCATTTAAAGCCACTCTGAGGTTGCTCTAGCAGTGTGTTTGAGTCATTGTCCTGTTGAAAGATGAACTTCCTCCCCACTTTAAACTTTCTGGCAGAGGCTATCACGTTTTTATCCAGGACCTCTCTGTATTTAGCATCACTCATCTTCCCATCAATCCTGACCAGATTTCCAGACCCTGCTGCTGAAAAACATCCCCATAGTATGATGCCTCCTCCACCATACTTTACAGTAAGGACAGTGTTACCTGGCTGATGCACAGTTTTAGATTTACGCCACACATTTTACGATTTATACTTAGTGTTGAGGCCAACAAGTTGCACTTTAGTCTCATCCAACTAGAAGACCTTCTTACACATCTTTACAGTATCTTCTAAGTGATGCTTTGCAAAGTTTTTACAGGTAAGGATTTTTTTTTTAACTAAAGCTTCTTCCTTGCCACTCTTCCATAAATGTCCTTTTTGTGAAGGCTTCAAAGATTGTTGGATCATAAACTTCATCTCTAGTTGCAGTCACTGACTCTGTAGCTCCTTCAGTGACTATTGGTGTCAAAGTAGCCTCTCTTACAAATGCCATTCTTCTCTGGTGACGAAGTTTAGAGGGTCGGCATGACCTAGGCAGTGGAGCCGTGGTTTCATGTTTTTTCCACCTTTTCATGGTGGACTGCACTGAGCTCCGACGTATGTTCAGTGTCTTTGAGATGCTCTTGTATCCTTACCCAGTGCTTCTCTCTTATCATTCCCCTGACTTGTGTTGAATGCTCTTTTGTCTTCATTTTTGTCTTTATCTGCCTGAAAATTTATCATTCTGGTGGACCTTACAAGGAAAGGTGGCATTTATTCTTATGAATTCACTGAAAGCAGGTAATCCTCCAATTTTCTGCATCAACAAATTGGGTGAGTTTTTAAGGTAATAATAATTAATAAGGGGATGAATTTTAGATTTTAATTTTTAGTAATTTGTTGACAGGTTTTGGAATTTTTCTTTTGATTTGACATGATGCACAATGTTTTGTAGATTAGCTCAAAATATTCTGCTTCAATATATTTTTAATTTAGGAAATAAGACAGTAAAATGTGAAAATAGTTGTGTGGCCTGAATACTTTTTCAAGGCACTGTATCTCCTTTGAATCACTGAATGTTTCTTAGTAGCTCCATAAGTCTCTGGGTAGATCACATTTGGAGTATTGTGCTCAGTTCTGATTGCCTAGTTATAGGAAGGATGTGAAAGCTTTAGAGAGGGTTCAGAGGAGATTTACCAGAGTGCTCCGTGGGTTAGAGAGCATGTCTTATGAGGATAATTTAAGCAAACTAAGGTTTTTCTCTTTGGAACGAAGGATGATGAAAGGCAACTTGATAGAGGTGTACACAATTATATATGTGTAACATCTACGTAACACTAGTCTAGTCACAGGACGATGTACAATGACTAGTTAACCTACTACCAGTATGTCTTTGGACTGTGGGAGAAAAGATAATGTGGCACAGATAGAATGGACAGCTGGCACCTTTTTTCCCAGGGCAGCAATGGCCAATACCAGAGGACGTCCCTTTAAGGTGAATGCAGGAATATTTAGCAGGGGTGTTAAAGTAGGTTTTTTTTTAACACACAGAGTGGTGGGTGGCTAGAATGCACTGCTGAGGGTGGCAGAGGAAGCAGATACATGGAGGGTTATGTGGGAGAGAAGAGTTAGATGATCTTGGAGTAGATTAATAAGTTGGCACAACATTGCGGGCCGAAGGACTTGTATTGTGCTGTACTGTTCAATGTTCTGCCTTCTGTGTTGATTATCCTCCCTTGTATCCTAAATCTATATCCAATAGTAATCTTATTGGAGAAGGGAAATGAGGTTTATTTTCCTTGCTACACAGTAGCTTTGTTGTCAAGATGGCAGCACTCCAAGTACACAAATTTGTGCCGTGCCCTCTGTTCATTGTTGTGTCTGACCGTGAAATCGTAGCATTGTGAGTTCCTCAGATTAGCTGGAAAACGACGGTTAAGGTTCAAGGTTTTAATTTTTTTTTCCCTTTTCTCTCTGCGTAAGCCCGCATGTGAAGGAATGCTGAAAGAGAAACAATTTTGCAGATAGGTGTCTCTCCAGTGATAGACCACTTGGATGGTTTACTTACACTGGGTGGGGCACTGACACAAGGTTAAGGCTCCTCTTAAAGGGGTACCAACTTGTGCGCATGGCAGACTTTGTTCTGTGACACGGCCCCAAGTTAAATCTGATGTTAGTTTGTCTCTATTAAATTTGCCAGTAATGCAAAACAGAGATAATGCAATAATATAATATGAAAAGTTTGTGTGTATTCTCTCAGAAATAGTTCTTCCATTCTCCTTGGTATTGTACTTTTGCAAATTTATCCTCTTCAAGTGTATAATCAGCTCACTCTCTTTTGTAAGTCTGTATGGAGTTATACAGCAGGGAAACAGGCCATTCAGCCCAAATCACCCCTCCTGACCAAAGTGCCCATGTAAACTCATTGCATTTGCCCACACTTGACCCATGTCCCAAAATAAGCCTTTCCCATCCAAATGTCTGGCCAAATGCCCTACTTCAGCATTCTACCCTATTCATTCGCTCGTTTCCTCAACAATCGACTGTTTACTTTACTTAGAGATAGAGTGTACCGTAACAGGCTCTTCCGGCCCATGAGCCCATGCTGCCCAGTTACACCCATGTGACCAATTAACCTGCTAAACCATATGTCTTTAGAATGTAGGAGTAAACCGGAGCGCCCTGAGGAAACCGACACAGTCACAGACAAAGCTCCTTACAGACTGCAGCAGGAATTGAACCCGGATCGTCTGTGCTGTAATAGCATTAAACTAACCATTATGCGTCCTTTACTTTTGATGTAAGGTCATGATATAATATTGGTATTGGTGTATTATTGTCACATGTACCAAGATACGATGAAAAGCTTGTCTTGCGTACAGTTTATACAGATCAACTCATTATACAGTGCATTAAGCTAGAATCAAGCAAAGCAGTAACAATGCAGAATAACATGTAAAACCTACTGAAAGAGTGTAGATATACGTGATACGGTGCAAGATCATAACGAGGTAGATTGTGAGGCCAAGAATCCATTTGATCATACAAGAGACACATTCAAGAGTCTGATAACAGTGGCATATGAGCTGTCCTTGGGCCTGGTGGCTCTTCTACCTTCCACCCAATGGGGAGGGGAGAAGAGAGAACGTCCATGTTGGTGCGGACTTTGCTTATGCTAGTTGCTTTACTGATGTTGCGGGAAGTATAGACTGAATCCATAGAGGGGAGACCAGAGTCCATGATGTGGGGAGCTGTGTCTGCAAGTCTCTGTAGTTTCTTGAAGTTGCATGTAGAGCAATTTGCCATATTGAGCCATTATGCATTCAACCAGCAGACTGTCAAGCCAGCGTAGATAACTTCACTCAGCTCAACGCTGAATGATTCCACAACTATGGACTCACTTTCAAGGACTCTACAATTATGTAGTATTATTTATTTGTTTATTTATTATTGATTTTTTTTTGTATTTGCAGTTTGTTTTCTTTTGCACGTCGGTTGTTGTCAGTCTTTGTTTTATGTGAGTGTCTACAAGGAAATGAACCTCAGTGTACTTTGATAATAAATTTCCTTTCAACTTTGAGAATGCTTCCTATGGTGCATTGATAACATTATGTGATGGTAAATGTCAGATTGGAAGTTGTAGTTCTATTGTCCTGGATGACCTATCCTGACTGACGTTTCTGAGCACTTGTTAGGATGTCTGAAGTACATTACAGTCACTGATTTTTTTTCAAAGTGCAGTCACCGTCATAATGTAAAAACTGATGTTGTTTTTTGTTTGATTACAGAATCTAGGTGGCTACATCAATCTGCCATCATCTAAACAATTGGCAGATCATGCCCAAGGTTGTTAAAAAGTAGCCAGTATAATCAAATACCCCACTCATCCTGGAAATTCTCTCTTGTCCCCTGTTGTATCAGGCAGAAGATACTGTACAAAAGCCTGAAAGCACATACCACCAGGCTCAAGGACAATCCCACAGTTATAAGACTATTCAACAGTCCCATATAACAATAAATTGGACTCTTCACATCACAATCTGTCTCATATGATCTTGATGTCTTGCCAGTTGGCATTTTTTCTTTACCAATGTGAAGCTTTTCAGAAGAAAGAAAAACAGATGGGGGAATTTGGTGGGATGGGAGAGAGGGAAGGATGGTTTGCTGATTATCCTGCATTATAGGGCTACCAAATTGGAATCCTGTGCTGCAAGCGATGAACCATCTTGGCAGCAGATTCTAAGGAATATCAGTCCTGATGAGAAAAGTATAAAATCTGGGAAAGTCACAATTCTTTAAAAACAGGTGAGGTGCTCTGCAAAGATTCATGATCATTCATTGTCTTTCTTCAGTAGACAAGTGTAAAGGAGAACAAAATGATTGTTTCTCCAGACGCAATACAGCATAAATAACACAATAAACATACGGAACACAATGAAATACACAACAAATATGAATGCAGGAGATTAGTCTGTACTATATCTATAGACTTATTGTACTGTACGTACATAAAGTGACAGTAGATACAGGAGTATCTGTACATAAGGTGACTCTACAAGGAATGATAAAGTAATGGTGATGGGGTGGGTTAATATGAAGAAGTGTTGATCAGCCTGAGAGCTTGGGGGAAGTAACCTTTTTTGAGACTAGTGGTCCTGGTGGGGATGTTGTGTAGTCTCCTCCCGGATGGAAATGGGACAAACAGTTCACGAGCAGGGTTGGTGGGATCCTCAATGATATTCCTGGCCTTTTTCCAGCTCCCTTCTGTATAGACAGTATGTTCTTGATGATGGGTAGGTAGGCTGGTTATGGTGATGCGTTGGGCAGTTTTAATTACCTCTTGTAGAGTGAAGTGGACATTGAAAGGAAAAAGGACCAGTAAGTAGTATGATTTCTGGGATAGTTAAAGGTTGACGATGCCCACTATCAAGGGCATTCTCAAGAGGCAGCATACATATTTAAGAGCCCTCACCATCTCCTGCATGCCCTCGTTTCGTTACTACCATCAGAGAGGAAGTAGAAGAGGTTGAGGAACTACACTCAACCATTTAGGAATAGTTTCTTCCCCTTCTTCATCAGCGTTCTGAATAGCCCTTGAACCTATGAAAAAACACTGCCTCATTTTTTTTTGCACTGTTTATTTATTTTGTAATTTATAGAATTTTTTATGTCTTTGTACTGTACAGTTACCACAGAACAACAAATTACAAGTCATGTAAGTCAGTGATAATAAACCTGATTGTGACTCTACGTCTGATACTGATGTTGTGTTCCAAAGTAACCCCTACTCCTTGCTGAGTTCAGACAGGGTTAGGAACTGTTGACAGTGTTTGGTGAGAGAACGCTGGGTGACATTGGACACTTGCGTCTTTGTGGGCATTCAAGGCCCTGTCCCACAGCCTCCTGAAATAATTTCCAAATATTGCAATATTATTACATGGTAAATATGAAACTTTACTTCAAATAAAGTAAAGGCAGTGTGCGTGTTTAGAAGAGGAAGTATCACTGTGAGAAATGATTCAGAAATAAAACCTTAGATGTCCATACTAAAATGAATGCTTAATTTTTACCTAACATATTCTATTTTCATTCTGGCTCAAAAACTGACCATGGCACTGGGCAGAGTTAGCTGATAAATTCAGAATCAGAATTAGGTTTATTATCACAGATGTATATTGCGAAATTGTAAACAAGATATTCTGCAAGATGCTGAAGACCTTATACAAAATGCTGGAGGAACTCAGAAGATCAGGCAGCATCTAAAGGGAATAAAGAGTGGACATTTCAGGCCAAGACCCTTCACCGAGACTGGAAAGGAAAGGGAAGTGTTTGTTGTTTGTTGAGGAATTTGTTGGTTTGAGACAACAGTACTGTGCAATACATAACAGAACAATGTTACAATAAGAAATATGTTAAAAAATCATAACATAAATTACACTCAGTGGTCACTTTATGAGGTAAAAGAGTGGGACCTAGTGTGGTCTTCTGCTACGGTAGCCCATCCACTTCAACGTTTGTGACGTTGTGCATTCGGAGAAGCTTTTATGCAAACTGCTGTTATAATCCATGGTTATCTGAAATAGTGTTGACTTCTGTCAGCTTGAACCAGTCTGACCATCCTCCTCTGACCTCTCTCATTAACCAGGCATTTTCACCCATAGAACTGCTGCTCACTGGATGCTTTTTGTTTGTCGCTCCTTTCTCTGTAAACTGTAGAGACTGTTCTGCATGAAAATCACAGATCAGTTTCTGAGATACTCAAACCACTCCATCCGGCACCAACAATCATTGCACGGTCAAAGTCACCTAGATCACATTTCTTCCCCATTATGATGTTTTGTCTGAACAACTAACCATGTCTGCATGCTTTTATGCATTGAGTTGCTACCACATGATCGGTTGATATTAAACCTGTTTCTGATTCTGATTTGTATTAACAAGCAGGTATACCTAATAAAGTGTTTATCTTTTTAAAAACATTTTTAAAGGCAGGAGATCGAAGAGGTGTGACTTAATAGAATTGCTTCACAACAAACATCCCTTACGAGCTAGATGCAGCAGCTACTTTGTGACAGGGTAATACTTACATACAAGATTTTTATGCTAAATGTTTATGCAAGCAGATTCAATATTAAAAGTTGACGTGAAAGCTCTATTACACCCATTTTAGTTAGCCTACTAGCCTGGATATCTCTGAAATGTAAGAGGAAACAGTATCACCCAGAGGAAACCCATGTGGCCATAAGGAGAATGTACAAACTCCCTACAGACTGCGATGAAATTGAATCCTGATTGAAATTGAATCCTGATCATTGACACTGTAATAGTGTTAAACTAACAATTATGCTACGTGGTGCCCTTTACATTAGGTACATTAACAGGATTTAAGAAGATTTGGACTGGTACATGGATAGGAAAGTTTTAGAGGGCTATGGGCCCAGCTTTGGCAAGTGGGACCAACCTAGATGGAAATCTTGGTCAGAATGGACTGGTTGGACCAAAGGCCCGCTTTCTGTGCTGTATGACCCCAAGTGAAATTTTGGAAGCTTTTAGGAAGGGACAAATATAACTGTTTGGTTCCTTCTTTCATCCTATTTAGCCTACATAAATCAAAGCATTGAGTGTAAGACCTCTGATCCATCCACAAAAAGCAGAGTTTCCCAGTGACCAACAATTTTAATTCCTATCCCTATTCCCACTTTGACAGGTTGGTCCACGGCCTCCTCTTCTGCTTTGACGAGCCCACTCTCAGGTTGAGGGAGAAACTCCTTGTACATTGTCTAGGTAACTAACCTCCGACCTGATGGCATGAACATTGATTTCTCCAATTTCTGGTAACTTTTTCCCCTCTTTCTTCCCTCTTCTTCAGTTCTGTACTCCAGCCTCTTACCTCTTCTCCTCAACTGCCTATCACCTCCTTCTGGTGCCCCTCTTCCTTCCCTTTCTCCCATGGTCCACTCTCCTATCAGATTCCTTTTTCTCCAGCCCTTTGCCTTCTCAATCTATCATCTCCCAGCTTCTTACTTCATCCCCTGCCCACTCACCTGCCTTCATCTATCACCTATATTGTCCTCCCTCCCCACCCCCCAACACCTTCTTATTCTGGCAACTTCCCCTTTCCTTTCCAGTCCTGATGAAGGGTCTTTGTTGGAAACGTTAACTGTTTATTCATTTCTATAGAGCTGCCTGACCTGCTAAGTTCCTCCAGCATTGTGTGTGTTGCTGTAACTTTCCAGCATCTGCCAAATCTCTTGTATTATTGTGTATAAGAGTTGAGATGTGTTGTTGAAGTTGTGTAAGGTGTTGGTGAGGCCTAATTTGGAGTAGTATGTAAAGTTCTGGTCACCTACCAGCAGGAAAGATATCAATAGGTTTAAAGAGTACATAGAAAATTTACAGGGATGTTGCTGGGTCTTGAAGATCTGAGTTATTGTGAAAGATTGAATAGATTAGGACTTTATTCCTAATGACAGGAGATTTGATAGAGGGGTCTAGGTAGGGCAAGCACGCGTTTTCCACCGAAGTTGGGTGAGACTAGAATTAGAGGTAGTGAGTTAAGGGTGAAAGGTGAAATTTTTAATTGGGCTATGAGGAAGTGAGCTGCCAGTGGAAGTGGTGAATGTAGGTTAGATTTCAACATTTAAGAGAAACTTAGATAGTACATGATTGAAAGGGGTATGAAGGGCTATTGTCCAGGTGCAGGGCAACGGGACTAATAGTTTGGCATGTATTAAATGGGCCAAAGGGCCTGCTTAGTGCTGTAGTGTTCTATGACTCTATTGACACGGTAAGATAAATGCCCTTTTATGCTATATGACCAGAACCAGGTTATTTATCACTGACTTACATGATGTAAAATGTGTTGTTTGATGGCAGTAGTACAGTGCAGAAAAATATAATTACTATAACTTACAAAATAATGCAAAAAATGGAATAACAAGGTCATGTTCATCGGCCAGCATCAGATTCATTTTTATGGTTACAAGGTCAGCACAACATTGTGGGCTGAAGGGCGTGTATTGTTCTATGTTCTAAGTTCTACTATCATGGATATTACAGTATGTCATGGCATTTGTTGTTTCGTGGCAGCATTATAGTTCAAAGGCATAAAATTGCTATAAATTACCGATAAATAGTGCATAGTAATAGTAATAAGAAGGTAAAAGTTCTTGGGCTCATGGACCAGAATCAGGTTTATTTTCGCTGACTTACAGTATGTCATGAAATTTGTTGTTTTGCTGTAGCAGTACAATACAATACATAAAAAGAATATTTATTTATTTATCGATATAGCACAGAGAAGGCCCTGTCGGCCACTTGAGCCACGTCATCCCAACAACCCCACAGCCTCGATGAATACTAACCTAATCACAGGACAATTTACAATGACCCATTAACCTATTCTTTAGACCGTGGGAGGAAACTGGATAAAACCCACACATTCCCTTGGGGGGGACGTACAGAGACACCTTACAGCTTACAGAATGGCACTGGGATTGAATATCGAACTCTGGAACGCCCAGAGCTGTAATAGCTTCCCACTGCTACCAGGGTGCCCAAAGTTACAGTAAGAAATCATTTTAAAAAGTAGTCTAAAAAGACAGCAAAATAGTGAGGTAGTGTTTGTATGTTCATGGGCCATTCAGAAATCTGATGGAACTTCTTCACTCAGAGTGTGGAACAGGCTGCCGGCGAATGCGGGTTCTATTTCAACATTTAATTCAAGCAAAATTTGGATATTGGAGGGCTGTGGAGGGTTATGGTCCAGCGCAGGTCAATGGGACTCGGCAAAATAATAGTTCAGCACAGACTAAAAGGGCCGCTGAGACTCTTTCTGTTTTTTAGTACTCTATCACACTATTACTCTAAGCAGAGCCAGAATCAGAATCAGGTTTATTATCACCGGCATGTGTTGTGAAATTTGTTAACTTAGTAGCAGTGGTACAATGCAATACATAATCTAGAAGAAGAACAACAAATAAATAAATAATTAAGTAAGTAAATCAATTACATTATATGTATATTGAATAGATTATAAATGGTGCAAAAACAGAAATAATATTTATGTAAAAAGTGAGGTAGTGTTCACGGGTTCAATGTCCATTTAGGAATTGGATGGCAGAGGGGAAGAATAGTTCCCTGTTGTAACCACAGCTTATTCTAGTTGTCTCGCCTGATAGTAGGTGTTGCTCCAAGCTCAGGGGCAAGATTCTGAGAGGGATCAAACCACCTTGCTCAGTGAAACATTTGTTCTGTCTTCGATTAGACTTTCCCTAATTATTCTTATTGTGTTAGTTCAGGTCACCTCATTATAGGAAGGATGTGGAAGCTTTAGAGAGAGTGCAGAGGAGATTTACCAGGATGCTGCCTGGATTAGAGAGCATGTCTTATGTGAAGAGTTTGAGTAAGCTAGGGCCTTTCTCTTTGGAAAGAAGAAGGATTAGAGGTGCCTTGATAGAGGTGTACAAGATGTTAAGAGGCATAGACCTAGAGGATAGTCAGAGATTTTTTTGCAAGGTGGAAGTGGCTAATACCAGAGGCATATTGTAACGTGATTGGAGGAACATATCAGGGAGATGTCAGAGGTGGGTTATTTTGCACAGAGAGTGATGGGTGCATGGAATGCACTGCCAGAAGTGGTGGTAGAGGGGGATTACATTAGGCAGGTTCAAGAGACACTTAGAAAAGCATATGGATGAAAGAAAAATGGTGGGCTATATGCAATAGGAGAGAGGGTTAGTTTGGTCCTAGAGTAGATTAAAAGGTCTGTGCAATATTGTGGGCTGAAGGACCTGTACTACGCTGTAATGTTCTGTGTTCTGTGCTATGAGACTTCTCCTTCGTCGGGGTGTTCCTGTGCTGTGAGTGCCATGCCAGCATTTAAGTATGGATTGTGTGACTGTAAAACCATTTGAAACAATGCTAGGGAGGGTTTCTCACACACTGCCCGCTGATATCAGAACAGCCGTGTGCATTGTGTTTATTTGATTAATTGTATCACCCTAATAAACATGGTTTCCTTTTAAACAGAGAGCCAGGAAATCATTCTCTATAAAAATACCCTTGCAGTATTAAACGTTAATGCGGATATGTGTGTTTTTTCATATACACTCAGTGGCCACTTTGTTAGGTACACCTGCTTGTTAATGCAAATTAGAATCAGTTTAATATCAGCCAATCATGTGGCAGAAACTCAGTGCATAAAAGCATGCAGACATGGTCAAGAGGTTCAGTTGTTGTTCAGACCAAACACCAGATTGGGGAAGAAATGTGATCTGCGTGACTTTGACCATGGAATGAATGATTGTTGGTGCCAGACAGGGTGGTCTGAGTACTTTAGAAACTGTTGATCTCCTGGGATTTTCAACAGTCTCTAGAGTTTACAGAGAATGGTACGAAAAATTTAAAAAACTGCCACTAAGCGACCATTCTGTGGGTGAAAATGCCTTGCCAATGAGAGAAGTCAGAGGAGAATAGCCAGACTGGTACAAGCTGACAGGCAGGTGACAGTAACTCAAATAGCCATGTGTTACAACAGTGGTGTACAGAAGAGCTTCTCTGACACATATCATGTCAAACCTTGAAATGGATGGGCTACAGCAGCAGAAGACAGGGGGTACCTAATAAAATGGTTCTGAGTGAAGTTTCCTCGCGCTCTCTTCACTTTTAGTAATTGCTCTTTCTTCTGAAGCTTTTGGAATCGGGTTTATTGTGAAATTTTATGTATTGCTGCAGCAGTACAGGGAAATACATAAAATATTATAAATTATCATAAGAAATATATATTTATAAAAATTAAAACAAAATAATGAGTGCAAAAGGAAGCCAGAATTGTGAGTACATGGGTACATTGTCCATTCAGAAATCTGAGGGCGGTGGGGAAGAAGCTGTTCCTAAAGTGTGTCTTCAGGCTCCTGCACTTTCTCCCTGATGGTGGTAATGAGAAGAGGGCATGTCCTAAGTGGTGGGTGGGCGGGCATCTTTAGTAGTAGATGTTGTCCTTTTGAGACATCGCCTTTTGAAGATTTTCTCAATGGGTGGCAGTAATGAAAAGAGGGCTTGTCCTGGGTGGTATGGGTCACTCAGGGCAGGCTGCCCATATAAGATAAGAAACGTTTTCCCACCCCAGACTTAGTTGTTGGCTCTGTATTTACAGCTGTTTGTAAGTCAAATTTGAGAAAAATAAAGAACTAAGAAAAGTAATCTTTTTTGTCAGATGTACATTGAAATGTACAGTGAAATCCACCACTTTACAACAAAGACTAGCACAGGCTGGTTGGGCATGAAGGGTAACCGTCCTGGTGGGCAGCCTGCAGGTGTCCAATACCAACATTGCAGATCTACAACCCACTAACCCTAACCCATAGGTTTTTGGAATGGGGGACGAAACCAGAGCACCCCAAGGAAACCCCTGCAGTCACAGGGAGGACGTTCAAACTCCTTGTAGACAGCAACAGGATTGAACACTAATCTTACAGCTGGTGGTGCTGTAAGGTGTTACGCTAGCAACTGTGCTACTGTGCTATTGTGGTATTGGTACTGATTGATAGATAGATACTTTATTGATCTCAAAGGAAGTTGCAGTGTCACGGTGGCATTACAAGTGCACAGAGATACAAATATTAGAACAGAAGTAAGAAAGAATAAAAAGATAAGTTACCTTAAAAATAAGGTGCACAAGAGTTACACGTAAAAGGTTACAAGATTAACAAGCTTTCCAAGTTCACATTGATAAGTTGGTATTTCAAGAATTACCGTAATATTATACAGTAATGAGTGCACCTTCAGACCGTCTAGATAAGAAGTAATGCTAGTATGGCACAGGGTGTCCGCGATAGCAGGGTGTGGTAAACAGAGCTTAAACAGAGCTTAATAACAGTCTAACAGAAGGGGGTCATCACTTCCCTGCAACAGGTTAACTTTTTCTAGAGCCTAATGGCCGAGGGTAAGAGTGACCTCATATAGCGCTCTGTGGAGCAGTGCAGTTGTCTTAGTCTATTACTGAAAGTGTTCCTCTGTTCAGCCAAGGTGGCATTCAGAGGATGAGAAACATTGGCATTTTATTGTCACATGTATCAAGATACAGGCACATGAATGAACGAAAAATAGAGTGCTCTGTGGGAGGGTAGATTTAGATTGATCTTAGAGTGTGTTAAAAAGGTTGGTACAGCATTGGCTTTTGACAGATTGTACAGGTTTTGTCCGTATGTAGGATGTGTCCATAAGCAGGTATTTGCAACCCAGGGACGGCCTGTACTGCTTTTCTCTTCCCTTGTCGTTCTAGAATTCCTGTTCTGTGCCATTTGAATGGTAAACCATCCCATCCTGCTCTAGCTAAGATCACAGAACTGTTCTAGCATGGAAGGGTGCCATATAGCCGAATGATTCAGATTCATTTATTTATCACATGTACATCAAAATATATGGTGAAATGTGTAGTTTGCGTTAACAACCAACACTGAGGGCAGCTCGCAAGAGCCACCGTACATTTTGGCTCCGACAGAGCATGCCCACAATGTTCAGCAGAGTAACACAAGCAGCAACAACAACATTAACAGAACAACAGCAAAGCAAGCCCCTTTCCGCCCTAATTCACACAGAGAGACAATCCTCTAACCCCAGGACAGGCTGTCTCCAGGCCAACAGCTTCCAGTGGACTCGTATCAGGAGGGTGTGTGAACACTGTATCTCCTTTCTCCAAGAGTGGGTTAAGTCTATCCCGTTGCCTAATTTTTCCCTGCTTTTTGTTTCCTTCATAATTTTCCATCATTTCTCTTTGATAAATCATAATTAAATCTACTTCTTAAAGATACTGAATTCCAGTTTGTTATCAGCTGCAGTGTGAAGGTATTTTCCCACTAGTTATATTGCCAATTATCTTAAATCTGTGTTCTCTGGGTCTTAACCCTCTTACATGGAAACACATTTTGATGGGTGCTTGTACTATCTTCTGGATGTCTCCATGAAACTGCTCATTTAGTATCACAATCTATCCTGTTATGTCATTGCACCTTACTGTCTACCTCCACAGCACTTTCTTGTACTGCAACACTTTATTCTGCACTCTGAATAACTAAACATTGACTGTTTATTTCCCTCCATGGATGCTGCTTGACCTGCTGAATAACTCCAGTATTCAGCATGTGTTGCTTGAGGTTTCCAGCCTCTGCAGAATCTTTTTTGTTTATGATTCTGCACACTACTACCTCAATACACTGTTACAATGAATCAATCTTTATTGACATTAAACAAGACAGGTTTTTCACTGTATCTCAGTACCTGCGACAATAATAAATCGATTTACCAATTTATGGAGCAACACATACATAGGTCTCAGCCTGAGATGTCAACAGTTTTGGATGGCATGGTAGCGTAGTGGTTAAACAATTGCTTTAAAACGCCTGCGATCACTGATCGGAGTTCAATTCCTGCAGCTGTCTGTAAGGGGGTTGTACATTCTCCCTGTGACCACGTGGGTTTCATCCAATTCCTAAATGGACATTTAATGCATGAACTCGATCTCATTTTTCAAATATTATTTCTGGTTTGCATTATTTTTAATCTAACTATTTAATATACATATACGTACTTACTGTCATTGATTTACTTATTTATTTTTTCTTTCTATATTAGCATCTATTGCATTGTACCGCTGCTGCTAGGTTAACAAATTTCATGGCACATGCCAGTGATAATAAACCTGATTCGGATTCTGGCATTGTGTTCATGCACCCACCAAGCCTCCTCTTATGCTGTTCATCATAATATTCTCCTATCTCCTCTTCTCCCACTCTCATTAACTTACCCTCCCCTCACCTCTTCACCAAGTTCCCTATTCCATCCCTGTTCATCTTATTCCACGCTCTGCACAACCTTTGTACCTTTAGCTGCATATTCCTTCACTTTCCTATCATGTACTTCTCCTCAGCTCCTCTCCTTGATCCTAATTTTCCTCATGTTCCTCCCACCCCAATTTTTCTCTTTATTATCGTCCGCCTTCATCCTCCTCTCCCTTTGATCCCCATCTGCAGCTTAAAAACTGCAAAGCTTTACCTTCATCACCTCAAACGTGCCGACTTGAAGTGGTCATGGTCACAAAAAGGCTGATAGTTGAACTGAGTAGGTTAACAGTTTGAGCGATAGCCAAATTCAGGCAGGCCCGGCAGTTGACCTTTCTGTCAGTCACTGGTTTGCTTCTCAGTTTAAGTGCCTAGAGTTTGTTTCAACTCTTGTTATTTTTGGCTCGCAATAAAGTTGGCTTTATGTGCTTAATTTGAGAACAAGTATGGGTTAGATGAAAGGAGCGCAAGCGCTGGATTTAGTCCACAGACATAACATAGAATTTTACAGCACAGGAATAGGCCATTTGGCCCAACAGGTCAGTACATGCTCTCAATTTTCTTCAAAATACCCACCCACATATTCCACAACCCTTCTCCTCCTGCACTTACATGGAACAGGCCCTTCTGGCCTAACAAGTCGCACTGCCCAGCAACTCACCTATTTAACATTACCCTACTCACAGGACTATTAACCTACTAACCAATATGTCTTGGGACTGTGGAAGGAAACCAGGGCACTTGGAGGAAATCCATGCAGTTCACAGGGAGAAGGTGCAGACTCCTTTCAGTCGGTGTTGGAAATGAACTTTGAACTTTGATATCTCGAGCTGTAATAGAGTCACGCCAATTGCTGTGCTACTGTAGCTCCCATTCTAGATGTTAGTCTACTCCGTCTCTCTTTCACAATGTTTGTCGAGTACATCAACATTGTAAATGTCTCATTCTAATAGATACTACTATCTAATTTAAAATTAAAGACATTGAAGACTTGGCAGATAGATGCTCATTTTTCCTTCTGGCTGAGTGTGTAGGCATGGTAATCTAAGCAACATGCACAAAATACTGGAGCAACTCAGAAGGTCAGAGCATCTATGAAGGGGAATAAACAGTTGACATTTTGGCTTGAATTTCTTCATCGGGACTGGAAAAGGAAGTGCACAGAAGACAGAATAAAAAGGTGGGGTGAAGAGAACTTTGCTCCCTTCCTTTGCAGTCCTGGTGAAAGGTCTCAGCCTCAAATGTTGACTGTTTATTCCCTTACATTATTGCGGCCTATGGCCGGTGGTGTAATGGCGTCAGTACTGGACTTCGAGGTGAATGGTCCCGGGTACGAATCCAACTGTTTTCCTTCCATGCTGGGTTGGATATCGAAATAGAAACCCGGCCTCATAAAAGAAACCAACGAAATGCTAAGGAAGCGGCAAAAATGCTGCCCAGTGCGCCCACAAGGTGTGAAAATAAACATTAACAATGCTGCCTGATTTGCTGAGTTCCTCCAGCATTTTGTGTGTGTTGCTCAAGATTTCCAGCATCTGCAGAATCTCAGGATAGGGGGCTGGCTGAATAGATCTGAAAAGGGTCAAATGTTTTCAACCTTTGCGGTTCATCTCTTCCAAAGGCCATGTGTTCTTTAGGATCTCCTAGGTTCATCCATCTCATCCCCTGTCCCAAAGATATTGGTAGGTTGGTTGGCTGCTGTAAATTGCCTCTGTGTGTGGATGAGTAGTAAAATCTGGGAGGGAGCTGATTTGGATGTGTAGAGAATAAAATGCATATTGCTTCTGCAGATAAAAAGATTGAGCAAAGGATGTACTTCTTGTGGCAGTTTTCGCCAGAACGTGGTACAATTCTATACTGCCATCATAGAGAGCATCCTCACATCAGCCATTTCCATCTGGTTTGGTGCATCACCCCCTCACAATGTACAGAATCAACAGTGAAATGTTAGGTCAAAGTGAAAGGTCATTGGCTGCAGTCTACCATCACTGCAGGAACTGTATGTATCCAGGACAGAAGCAGGCAGGAAAAATCATTGCGGGTACTCCCCACCCAGCAAACCAGCCAAAAGCTCCCTTCTAGAAAGCATTATAGGGCTCTTGAAACAAAAACCTCACACCGTCTTAAAAGTTTCTTCCTCCAGGCAGTTAACCTGATCAACCATTCTAGTTAGCCCTCCTCCAGCCCCTCTCTCTACTACCCCCGTCACTGCACTGCACTGTAAATCTTTAAACCACTTGTCACAAATTCTGTTAACGTTATAAAGACTTGCTGGTATTTATATATATATATATATATATATATACACACACACACATACACACACACACATACACATTTTATTCCATATCCATACTTTAACCTCTAACTTTATTTTTATATAATTATTTATTCTTTATAATTGGTGATTGTTATTGTTTTTGTTGCATGTTGCACCCTGACCAACACACTACAGCAAGTTCCTAATACATGCAAATATATATAGCAAATAAACCTGATAAGTTCAAGTTTTTTGTCATGCGAATATATATATGTACACTGCCGAACAAAACAACTTTCCTCTGGACCAAGGTGCACAACACAGTATATATAACTCACACACATAACACATAAAGTAATATTACCACAAATAAATTAACAAGTAATAAAATATATTCCAGTAGATTGACATTCAGCATCAGATTGATTTACAACACAAGTTAAAAAGTTAACAATATAGCACTACTGGTGCTCCATACGTAATGAGATGTGGTGGTGGCAGGGAGTTCAGTAGGCTTAAATCCTGGGGGAAGAAGCTGTTTCCCATCCTAAATGTCCTGTTCTAATGCTACAGTACCTCCTGCCTTCTAGTAGGGGGTCAAAGAGATTGTGAGATGGATGGGAGGGATCCTTGACAATCCTTGATAAGTTGACACTACAGGTCGAGTCCCTGCATCTGAAAAATTGCCTTTCCCTTTGCCTGGACAGTTGCTGCCTGACACACCGAGTTGCTCCAGCAGTTTTGTAAAATCCTAGCAACTCAAGTCTCTTGTTCTAAGAATGTCTATCATTGAAACCTATTTTAATATTAAAAGGCCCAGATAGAGTGTATGTGGAGAGAATGTTTCCTGTCGTGGGGGAATCTAAGATCAGAAGGTACAACCTCAGAATAGAAGAACATCCCTTCATAACAAAGATGAGGAGGAATATCTTTAGCTACAGGGTGATTAATCTGTGGAATTCATTGCCACAGACAGCTGTGGAGGCCAAATCATTGGGTATCTTTAAAGTGGAGGTTGATAGGTTCTTGATTAGTAAGAACGTCAAAGATTACAGGGAGAAGTCATGGAAATGGGGTGGAGAAGGAGAATTGGGAACAAGGGCAAGAGAGCACAGCCTCAGGATAGAAAGGCATTCCTTTAAAACAGAGATGCGGAGAAATTTCTTTAGCCAGAGGGTGGTGAATTTGTGGAATTTTTGCTGCAGGCAGCTTTGGAGGCCAGATCATTGGGTGTCGAGGCAGAGCTTGATAGATTCTTGATTAGACACAGCATCAAAGGTTACGGCGAGAAGGCCGGGGAGTGGGGCTGAGGAAGGGAAAAATGGATCAGCCATGATTGAATGGCAGAAGCGACTTGATGGGCCAAATGTCCTAATTCTGCTTCCATGTTTTATGGCCTTATGGTCTCTGGTTAAATCAGCCATGTTGAAATGACGGAGCATACTTGATGGGCAGAATGGCCTAATTCTGCTCCTACGTTTTATGCTGTTATGGTCCAATCTCAGTAATCTCTCAGATTCTCTTGGATCCATTGGAGGTTTCTAGGTTGGGAAGCCACGGTATGAATGCTCTCTTGTTAGAAGCCTGCAGTGTGTTATGTACACCACTTGTTTTCCTGGAGCCTAGCGGAATGTGTCAGGGCTCCTGAATTGAAATCCACTACAGTGCCTTGGAATTTTCATTTCGTTAATTAAATCAGGATTAAAATGGTACCGTTGATCATGATGGTCATGAATCTAGTAGTATCTTTAGGGAAGGCTATCTCCATACTTACTGGTCTGCCCTGCAAGAGCCTTGTAACCACAACACTCTGATTGACTGTTGACTGTCGAGTGGAATGCAAGCCATCAAGAGCAATTAGGGAGAGGGCAATAAATAGAGGCCTTGTCATCAACATCCAGATCCTGTGAATTAATTTTGTTTTTTAAAATATTCTGTCATTTCTCACACTATTACATTGACAAATTGTTAATAAGGCCATACATAATATTAATGTGTAAAGCAAGGCTTTTACTTGAGGGCTGTGGATGAACTGCTGGTTGAGTCAGAACCTCAGCAACTAGCTTTATATTACAATGTGATGATTTGTAGTAGCTGACACAACTTACAGGAAGATGCAGTAGAGCTGGGGTTACTTTTAGGAAACCTTCATGAATTTATTGTCCAGGTAGAGAATCAGATTTATTTATCACAAGTACCTCAAAACATCCAATGAAATATGTCATTTGCGTTAACAACCGTCACAGCCTAAGGGTATGCTGGGAGCCGCCTGCAAGTGTTGCCACACGTTACAATGCCAACATAGCATGCAGAAGAGGTCACAATTAATCACTCAGACTCAACACAGGCAGCACCCAAAATCATGGCTAGTTTATTATTCCTCTCAACCTATTCTCCTGTCTTCCTCCCGCCCATCCCCATAACCTTTGATTCCCTTATTAATCAGAATCTATCAACCTCCGCTTTAACTATATCCAATGACTTGGCCTCCACAATTGTGTGTGACAATGAATTTCACAGATTCACTAGCCTCTGGCTATAGAAATTCCTCCTCATCCCTATTCTAAAGGGATGTCCTTCTATTCTGAAGCTGTGCTCTTTGGTCCCAGACACACACTATAGGAAACATCATCTGCACGTCTACTCTATCCAGGCCTTTCAGTGTTCAATAGGTTTCAATGAGATTGCCCCTTCATTCTTCTGAACTCCAGTGAGTAGAGGCCCAGAGCTATCAGGTGCCCCTGATATGTTAACCCTTCCATTTCCAGATTCATTTTCACCATTCTTTGTTCACTGACTCTGAATTGTGGAACTTCCAACCCAACGGCATTGTGGGAGTACCTTCAGCGGTGGTTTAAAAAGTGGTTCACCACTAGCAGTAACAGAGACGGTCAGTAAGTACTGCCCTTTACAGAGGCAGCCACGTACCAAAAAATAGATAAAGTCAAAGAAAATCTATTATGAAAATACTACCTCGAGATTCATTTTCTTGCAGGCATTTGCAGGAAAATAAAAGGATACAACAGAATTTATAAACAACCAATCTGCAAAAGAAGACAAATTGTGCAAATAAGTAAATAAATAATACTGAGAACATGAGTTGTAGAGGTTCTGAAAGTGAGTCTGTGGGTTTAATTATTCATTTAGAGATTCAGCACGGTAACAGGCTCTTCTGGCCCAACGAGCCCGATTACACCCAATTAACCTGAACGTCTTCGGGATGTTGGAGGAAACCAGAGCGCCCAGGAGAAACCCACGGGGTCATGGGGAGATGGTGCAAAATCCAACCAGGCAATGGCGGATATTGAACCCGGTTTGCCAACGCTGTAAAGTGTTAGGCTAACCGCTACATTACCGTGTCACCACATTGTGGAATCAATTCAGAGCTGAGGTAAGGGAAGTTATCCACGCTGAATCAGGAGCCTGATGGTTGTAGGGTAAGAACTAACAAAATAACAAAAAGAAACTGAAAGAAAAGATGTGGTTGTAAGGGTTTTATTTAAGATGAAGTATGGATGCAACAATTCATTTTCACTTATTGTAAATAAAAAAAAAATTTAAATAATGGACAATGTACGTTTACCTCATGACCCTCTGGTGCTTCAGTTTCCCACATTCCAAAGGCAAGCCTTCAGGGTTAGCAAGTTGTGGGCATGCTATGTTGGCATTGGAAGCTAGGTGACACTGGCTACTGCCCCCAGCATAATCCTCATTGAAACAAATAACGTATTTCACTGTATGTTTCAATGTTTCTTTTGCCCTGGCTGATATTTTTCCCTCTACCATCAGCACCACTGATTATCTCCTCATTGTCACATTGTTGTCTGATCAACATCACGGATCAAGAATCAACTTTATTCACCATATACATTCACCTGTATTTTGAACTTACTGTGGTGTGCTGGTCGGGGCACAACATGCAACAAAAAAATAATATTCAACAATTATAAAGAATAAAGAATTGTATAAAAATAAAGTTAGAGGGTAGAGGACAGATTTGTAATAAAATGTGCATAAGTACATAAATACCAACTTTATTTACAATGTAAATAGCATTATGAAATGTGGTTTAAAATGTTTACAGTGCGGTGACAGAAGTAATTGAAGAGGATTGTGAGGCTAACAGGAATGATTAATCAGGTTAACTGCCTGTCGAAAGATGGCATGAAGCTTTTGTTTTAATAGCCCTATAGCACTTTCCAGAAGAGAGTTTTTGGAAAAGGCAGTTTGCAGGGTAGGTAGTGTCCACAATGCCTGCCCGCTTCTTTGTCCTGGATACATTCAAATCCTGCAGTGATGGTAGACTGCAGCCAATGACCTTTACTGCTGTCTTGAATGGAGCATGCTACGTGCAACTTGGATGACACCTTTGCGACATTATCACTGACTGACCTCACACTTCACTGATCATGAGATGCTCTGAGACCTCACCAGATCATGAACAATGATGGAAGTTCTTTCCTTCCTACTGCACTGCATCAGACCTTAAGAAAATCAATCAAGGTTACCAGAATGTGTTTTCCATTATTTGTCTAACACTGTGTGATCATTCAAAGGGTTGAGCGTGAGATGCATGTCGTGTCACTAGTGTGAGTTTTCAAGGTGAAAAAATGTGCCTGTTTTGTCTGCAATATATTTTCCCGGGAATGGGATGACATCTTGTTTTAGGACTAATTCATTATATATCTATCTTGCTCTTGACTGCATTTTTTAAAAACAGCTTTATTCTTAAAATGCACATTTTAAAACATAAATTTCATAGTTTTGCCTATTGCTGCAGTCAGCTCGAAATCTTGCTTCGTTATCTTGCCTGTCTTTCTCTCCTGAACCTAACATTCATTCCAAAACAAAAGAGTCTTGTGGTGATGTGAAAAAGTTCAAAATGCTCAAGGTCCCCGGTGCATCTTTGACTGAACTTTACATATAATTCTCTTATTGTACTGGAGTGGGAAGTGGGGGGCAGGGCTGGCTCGCTCAGTTAGGGTGAATGGGGAAGGGAGCAGGCTGCTATTGAATCGTATGCCTCTGCTGTTTGTAAGTTTATTGTGAGCTGCGGCCTCTTTCTTTATATATATAAATCGGTAAATATCAGATTGTGTTTGACCCCTCCTAAAGTCAATATTTGCGTTATATTTAATTATAACTTAACGAGGAGCTATTTGTGGAGTCTGTTTCTTTTTGGTCTAAATGGGAGCGTTTATCTGAAGAGGGGTGGGTGTGTGTTTGCTGACTCACTGGTGCCAGTGGCTGTCAGAGCGATGCACACCCACTGTGTCAACTTAATCCTCTATTTCAGGTTTTTTACAGTGGGTAGGCTGTGGCACAGTTAGCATTGCGCAAAGAGAAGAGAGAGGGGGAGAAAAGACAGGGCCGGTTTGTGTGCACAGAGCCCGGACTCGTAGCAGCCCTGGCCTCTGATTAATGGCCAACTGACGTCATTTGGCCAGGTACTAACACTGCTAGCAGTGAGAGCCTGATTTAGACCTAAGTTTCCTCTTTTTTTTAAAAAAAAGGTTGTATTTATTATTCCAGAGAACCCTTCCACCACTCCCTCTGCCTTGCACTTTCCAAAAAAAAATTCTACCTCTCCACAGATAACAAAATAGATTTCCAAAAAAATTAATGCTTACGTAAAAAATAAATACAAACGCAGACTGGAGCTGCAATCACCCTGTGCAGTAGTTAAAGGTTTGGGGTTATCGAGGTGAAGCTTATTTTTCTGTAGTTTATTTCATGACTCAGGGCAGCAGTTGTCCAGTCCAGTACATTGCCGTTTCTTCTACAGACAGATGGTTCAAGTTTATTTATCACATGTACATCGAAATACACAGTGAAATGTGTCATTTGCGTCAACAACTAACACACCCGAGGGTGTGCTGGGGGCAGCCCGTAAGTGCCACCACATGTTCCAGTGCCAACATAGCATACCCACAATGCTTGGCAGAACAACACAGAGCACAACAAGTAGGTAAACAACAACAGCAAAGCAAGCCCCATACCTTCCTCCATCCCAAGTACGTACACCGGCCTCTAATCTCAAGGCAGTCTGTATCCTTCATCCTCCAGCCTCTATCTAGCTCAGATTCGGATGCGGACGCACAGATATTGGGCGTCCAGCGACTAATGTACCAGGGAAATAATAATAGAATGCAGAATGAAGTGTTGCAGTTACAGAGAAAATGCAGCGTGGGCATTCAACAAGGTGGGAGGCCACAGTCATTTAAGTTCAGTATATCATGACAAAATGGGAATTGATTGGATTATTTATACATCAGTACAATAATCTGAATATGAATAATGTAGGCAAGATTAGTAGGGAGATCATAAGATATAGGAGGAGAATTAGGCCATTCTGACCATTGAGTTTGCTCTGACATTCAGTCATGGCTGATTTATCTTATCCTACCCTTTTCTTCCATATTCTCCCTCCTGCTTACCAATCAAGAGCCTATCAATATCTGCCTTAAGTACACCCAGTGACTTGGTCTCTGCTACCCTCTGTGGCAACAAATCCACAGATATGGAACTTTGAAGAAACTTCTCCTCATTTCATTGTTGAAGAGATGTACCTTCATTCTGAGGCTGTACCCTTAGATCATAAACTCTCCTACTAATGGAAACGTTTGCAAATCCAATCAACCTAGGCCTTTCAGTATACCGTAGCTTTGAATGAGATCGACCCCTCCCCGTCTCTCTAAACGACATGGAGTTCAGGTCCAGGGGTTTCACATGCATCTCATAGGAGGCAGAAATATTTATTTTTCTGACCTTTAAGATCTGTGGTAGAGTAATTAAAATTGAGAGACTATACAAACGCCTGGAATTTGTTGTGCAAATATTATGAAGTTAGATATTGTGAGGAGGAGATTACCTTTTGTCGACAATTGCTTTTCCACCCACAAATGCTGTTTGACCCATTGAGTTCCTACAGAATAAACACAAGACATTCTGCAGATGCTGGAAATCCAGAGTAACACAGACAAAATGCTGGAAGAACTCAGCAGGTCAGGCAGCGTCTATGGAGAGGAATAAAAAGTTGATGTTTTGGGCCGAGACCCTTCATCATCAGTTCCTCCAGCAGCTTGCATTTTGCTTCTGAAGTCGTAGGGCTGGAAGTCATTACAAATTAAGGGAAGTTTTGTCTTATGAAGATAGGTTGAGAAAGCTAGGGCTTTTCTCTTCGGAGCAAAAGAGGATGAAATGAGACTTGATACAGGTATACAAGATGATAATAAGCATAAATCAAATGGATAGCCGGAGACCTTTTCCCAGGGAAGGAATTATCTATACCAGGGGTCATTATTTTAAGGTAATTGGAGGAAAGTATAGGGGGGAATGCCAGAGATAAGTTCCTTATACAGAGTGGTGGATGACTGGAATGTACAGCCAGGGGTGGTGGTTAATGCAGATATGTTAGAGACATTTAAGAAACTTTTAGCCAGCACATGGATGATTGAAAAATGGAGGGTTATGTAGGAGGGAAGAGTTGGATTGATCTCAGGGTGGGTTAAAATGTCGGCACAACATTGTGGCTGAAGGGTCTGTACTATGTTCTATATTACCGAGGTTATTGGTTTAGGGAGCAGTGCATTGCATGATCTTAGTCTTAAAGAGTGGAGCCTGGGAGGCAGGCCAGGAGAGTGTTGCAAGGTCAAGGAGAGTAGCAGTAGAAGGCTAGGGATAAAAGGCTGTTATTCTGGCTGGAGGTCCATGACCAGTGATGTTCCGCATGGATCAGTGTTGAGACGTCTGTTGCTGTGATGTGGATCAGTGATTAAGATGAAAGTGTAGATGGGTGGATTACCAATGACATAGATTTGGCTTTTGCTAGGAATGAGCTTAGACAAGAATGGATTCAGGAAACATTATAGACATGAAATAGGCTGCTCTAATAATAGCAGGAACTTGTACTGGAAATCTCAGCTTGGTGACATTGGTGACATTCCTGATGAATGTCTTGATGCTACAAGTGGAGGGTAGCGTAGCAGCTGGAGTAATGCTATTACAGTGCCAGCGATCTGGGTTCATTTCCCACTGCTCCCTGGAGGAGTTTGTATAGTCTCCCTGTGACTGTGTGGGTTTCCTTTAGGTGTTTCATTTTCCTCCCACATTCCAAAGACCTGTTGCGTAGTAAGTTAATTGCTCACATGGGTGTATTGGGGTGGTGCAGGCTCATTGGCCTGGAATGGTCTGTTATTGTGATGTATCGCCAAATAAATAAATAAATATCAAGGTAGAGTGAAAAGTTTGTCTTGTGTACTGTACATACAGATTAATTTACGAGGGGTGATTGATAAGTTCATGGCCTAAGGTATGGAATGGTCTGTTTATTTTTCAACATAGTCCCCTCCTACATGTACACACTTAGTCCAGCGGTCGTGGAGCATACGGATGCCTTCTTTGTAGAAGTCGATGTCTTGGACCTCCAGAAAGTGGTCCACAGCAGGGGTGATTGATAATTTCGTGGCTTAACGTAGAAGGAAATGAGTTATATAGCTCTCGTTACATGCACGTGCAGTTCAACTCTTTGAGTAATTATGCAGAAAGCTTGAAGTTAATAATTCATCTCCTTCTACCTTAGGTCACGAACTTATCCAAGACGCCGACTTCTACAAAGAAGGGATCCGTATGCTCCACGACCGCTGGACTAAGTGTGTAAATGTAGGAGGGGACTATGTTTAAAAATAAATGTGCTAGGTTTTCTAAAATTGACTCCTTCTACTCTAGACCATGAACTTATCAATCACCCCTCGTATTATACAGTGCACTCAGCTAGAACAAGGTAAACCAATAACAATACAGAATAAAGTGTAACCATTACCAGAGTGCAGTGCAAGGGGGACGATAAGGTGCAAAGTCATAATGAGGTAGGTTGTGAGGTCAAGATTTTATTTTATTGTACAAGCGAACCGTTAAAGGGAAGCTTTCTTTCATGAGTTGGTCACATGGGTGTAATTGGGTAGCGTGGGCCAAAAGAACCTGTTACTGTGCTACATCTCTAAATCAAAAAAAAAGGAAGATTGCACAGTTGACTATCTTAGGCTCTTAACTGTTGTTCATCTATGAAGCTTTGCGAAACACGTGATTTTCCTCTGAGCCTTAAAAAGAAGTCTTTCATTTTTACATAGCTTGTCTTTCACATCATTCCAATGCGATAAAATAGATGTGGTTGTGAAGAATATGTTCGGGGCAGGTCTTGCCTCACAAAACTTGATTGAGTGTTTTGAGGAGGTGACAAAGTTGTTTGATGAGGGTAAAGCAGTGGATATTATCTAAATGGACTTAATAAGGCATCTGATGAAATCACTCATGGTAAATTGATTCAGAAAATAATGATTGATGGGATTCAGGGTAAGCTGCAAGTTTGGATTTGGAACTGACTTGCCCATGAGACAGAGAGTAGAACTGGAAGGCTGTTATTCTGGCTGGAGGTCCATGTCCAGTGGCATTCTGCAGGGATCAGTACTGGGGCCTCTATTATTTGTGATGTGTATCAATGATTTGGATAAACATGTAGATGAGTGAATTAGCAAGTTTGTGGTGTAGTTGTGGACAGTGTTAAAACTATCAAAGAGTAGAATCAGACAGTTTGGTAGAGTTTAAGAGGCTTTTAGATAGACACATGACTATGAAAGGAATAGAGTGTTAGATGATACACAGGAGGAGGACATTTAGTATGAATTGGCCTGACATTGTGGACCAAATGGCCTGTCAAGCGGCAAAGTAGCTAAGTGGCTAGCGCATTGCTTTACAGCGCCAGTTGCTAGTTGGGGTTCAATTGCCGCTATTGCCTATAAGGAGGCATGATAATTGGCAGGTACAATTTGAACAACCTACGATATGCAGATGACACAGAGCTGTTAACTACTTCTAAAGAGAAGCTCCAAGAAATACTAGATAAAGTCATCAAAGAAAATGCAAAGGGAAGATTGACCAAGAAGACCAAATGTATGGTTGTGACAATGAAGAAAGACATACAGAAATGCGAACTGAAAGCGGGCAATGAAACAATTACACAAACATGGAAGTTCAATTACTTAGGGAGCATGATAACATCTGACAGTAGGGCTGATGTTGAAATTAGAAGGAGGATTGGGATTGCCAAATGCACTTTCGACCGTTTGAGCAAGATACCAAAGAATGACATAATTTCTCTGGGTATGAAACTCAGAGTGTTGTGCCACTATGTTCATTCCACACTATCATATGGAAATGAATGCAACACACACAAAATGCTGGAGGAACTCAACAGGCCAGACAGCATCTATGGAAAAGAGTTAAACAGTCGACAGTCCAGATGAAGGGTCTTGGCCTGAAACGCCGACTATTTAACTCTTTTCCATAGATACTGTCTGACCTGCTGAATTCCTCCAGCATTTTTCGTGTGGTGCTCTGGATTTTCAGCATCTGCAGATTTTCTTGTGTATACGGAAGTGAATATTGGACAATATTGAAGCAACATGAGGGAAGGCGAAGCTGTAGAAATGTGGTTTTTGAGAAGAATGATGAAAATATCATGGAAGGACAGAGTAACAAATGAGAAAGTGTTGCGAAAAGCCAGAATAAGAAGAGAGCTGATATCATCAATCAGGAAATAGCAGATAAAATTTGTGGGACATGTACTGAAGAAAGAAAAGCTGGAACATCTTGCAGTGACGGGAAAAAAAATGGAAGAAAAAGTTGTGGTTGACAGCTCATTATGTTCATAAGTTACATCAAGGGATGGACAGGCAACAGCTTTGAAGAGCTTATTAGAACTCAGTTTAAAGACAGATGGAAAACCATGATTACCCATGTCATACAACACGGCACATGATGATGATGATGATGTCTATAAGGAATTTATACATTTTCTCTATAGCCATGTGGGTTTCTTTCCGGTGTTCCAGCTTCCTTCCACATTCTGAATGCATACAAGTTAAGGTTAATAAATTGCACGTGTGATATATTGACACTGGAAGCATGGCGACAGGTGCGGTCTGCCCCCAACAAGTCCTTGGTTTGTGTTGATGCAAACAACACATTTCACTGTATGTTTCCATATTTTAATGTACATGTGACAAATAAAGTTATTCTTCATGCTATAAGTGCTGTGCTGTTCTGTGTTATAATAGGTCACTGTAATATTGAAAAGATCATATGACATAGAAGCAGACATAGGCCATTCAGCCCATTAATTCTGCTCTGCCATTCCATCATGGCTGATTTATTGTCCCTTTAAGCCCCATTTCCCGCCTTCTCCCTGTAACTTTTGACACCCTGATTAACCCATCAACCTCTGCTTTAAATTTACCCAATGACATGACCTCCACAGCTGTCTATGGCAGTGATTTCCGCAGATTCACTAACTAAGGCATCCGTTAGTCTTGCGAGACCATGCATCTGTGCCTGGAAAGTCTTCACTCTCCAGGGCACAGGCCTGGGCAAGGTTGTATGGAAGACCAGCAGTTGCCCATGCTGCAAGTCTCTCCTCTCCACGACACCAATGTTGTCCAAGGGAAGGGCATTAGGACCCATACAGCTTGGCCCCAGTGTCGTCGCAGACCAATGTGTGATTAAGTGCCTTGCTCGAGGACACAACATGTTCCCTTGGCTGGGACTCGAACTCACGACCTTCAGGTAGCTAGTCCAATGCCTTAACCACTTGGCCACGTGCTCATACTCAGATTCACTGCTGTATGGCTAAAGAAATTCCTCTCATCTCTGTCCTAAATAGATGTCCCTCTATTCTAAGGCTGCGCCCTCTGGTTCTTGACTTCCCCACTGTAGGAAACATCCTCCCCACATCCACTCTATCTGGGCTTTTCAATATTTTTTAGGTGTCAATGAGATCCCCTCTCATTCTTCTAAACTCCAGCGAGTACAGGCCCAGAGCCATCAAACACTCCTCATACATTAACCCTTTCGTTCCTGGAATTATTCTTGTGAACCCCCTCTGGACCTTGTACAATGACAGCACATCTTTTCTTAAATATGGGGGCCCAACCTTTCTCATGATACTCCAAGTGTAGTCTAACCGATGCCTTATAGAGTCCCAACATTACATCCTTACTTTTATATTCTAGTCCTCTTGAAAAGAATGCTAACATTGCATTTGCCTTCCTTACACTTCTCTGGCACATATCCCTGCCTGTGTGATTCCAGCCTCAGCTGGGCATGTGCTCTATGTCCTGACATATTTATAACTTATTTTCGATCCAGGGCACCCTTCCTCGAGGCCTTAACCATACTGAGTATTTACACCTAGCCTTAACTTTTCCAACATAATTTTTCCATTAAAACTTGTTCCAGAATGCCTGATCTGTCCCCATATTTACCTATTAAAGACCCAGTAAAATTTCTATTTTTATTTTTTCTCTGTGGATATTGGGGGTGTATGTGAAATTAATTGTTAACGAGGCCGGACTTCTGGCTTTGATATGCTTTCAGTGGCTGCATGTTAATTGGAGTGTTGAGGTTTAGTGCTGAGATACAGGCAAGAGGTTAATAACATGGGGTTAATCTCCAGCGCCAGATTAAAATCAGTAACCTGAACCACAGCTGCCACAAATGGGAAGTTACAGACCCACTACCTACTGGACAGGCGTCAAGTCATGACCTCAGGCAGTTCACTAACAAGTCTGAACAAAGGAAGCAATTAAATTGGGGAAATACGCACACAATTTTTGGAACAATTCAGCAGGTCAGGCAGCATCTATGGAGGGGAGTAGACAGTTGTCATTTCAGGCCGAGACCCTTTATCAAACCTGATGAAAGGTCTCGGCCCAAAACGTCAACTGTTTATTCTTTTCGGTAGATGCTGCCTGACCTGCTGAGTTCTTCCAACATTTTGTGTGTGTTGCTTTGGATTTCCAGCATCTGTAGAATCTCATGTATTAATGAAATTCGGAGAATGTTTTTGCTCCACACTGACTGTGTTCTTTTTATTACCCAATGCCATTCCCCAAGAATGCAGTGAGTTGGAAACAGTGAGTACCGGTAGTTCATGAGTTGAAGCCTGTAATTTCCTCATGACTTTGATAGACGTAAAAGATTAAGGACAAGAGGTAAGGTGGCATGGTAGTGTAGTGGTTAGTGTCATGCAATATAACACAAATTGCTGGAGGTCAGTCAGCATCTATGGAAAGGAATGAGACATATCTCAGTCCGGGGTCAATTATTTATTCCTTTCAATAGATACTGACTTGCTGAGTTTGTCCAGCATTGTGTGTGTGTTGTTCTGATGTCCAGCATCTGTAAAATCTCTTGTGTATGATTCACATAATGCTTTACAGTGCCAGTTACCAAGGTTTATTTCCCACCAGTGTCCATAAGGAGTTTGTATATTCTCCCTGTGGCTACGTGGGTTTCTTCCAGGTGCTCTGGTTTCCTCCTGCATTTCAAAATCATACAGGTTAGGATTAGTAAATTGTAGGCATGCTATGTTAGTGTCGGAGGTATGGCGACACATGTGGGCTGCCTCCAGCACTTCCTCGCATTGTGTTGGTCGTTAACATAAATGGCACATTTCACTATAAGTTTCAATGTACATGTGACAAATAAAGCTAATCTTTAAATCTTTAGAACATGCTTATCTTAAATTGGGGAATTTGGTAACTTGGTTTCTCATGATCACATATACCAAGGTGTGGTGAAAAATTTGTCTTGCAGATCATTTCATTACAAAAGTGCATCAGGGAAAACAATATCAGGATGCAGAATTCTTCTTCTTTCTTCTTCTTACAGAGAAAGTGCAGCACAGGCAGACTATAAGGTACAAGGCCATAACAAGGCAGATCATGAGATCAAGGAGTCCATCTTAACAGACTAGGGGAACACTCAGTAGTTTTATAATGGATAGAAACTGTCCTTGAAACTGGTGGTATGAGCTTTCAGCCTTTTGTATTTTCTGCGCAGTGGGAGGAAAAAGAAAATGTCTGAGATGGTTTAAAGATTAGCTTTATTTGTCACATGTAGATGGAAACAATGAAACATACATTGAACTGCATTATTTGCATCAACACTCTGAGGAACTGGGGGCAGCCCACAAATGTCACCATAGTTCCGGTGCCAACATAGCATGCCCACAACTTACTAACCCTTACCAACCCATACGTCTTTGAAATGTAGGAGGAAATGGAGCACTCGGAGGAAACTCGTGGTCACAGGGAGAACGTACAAATTCCTTACAGACAGCGATGGAATTGAAGCCCATTCTTACAATGGGCACTGTACAGTCCTATGCTAAGCATGAGGCTACCGTGCCTCCATTTGATTATATTGGCTGCTTTATTGAGGTAGTAAGAGAGAAAATGTTTGAGGCATGTCTACTTATCATCCCCTGCTGAACAGCAGCAGGCTTGTGGGCACCAGTGTTTAGCGTGATGGAGCTTCAGATGTTGCTGCCAACTCAGACTGACTGGGGTCTTTCTGTCAAGAACTCTAAGACCCAATTATAGAGAGGGGTTTTGAGTCCAAATGGGGACAATTTACCTATCAGTCTCTGAGGAATGATCATGTTAAACACTGAGCTAAAATCACAGTTCAAATGCCATCTATAAATTTGTCGATGGCAGAATTTTAGATGGTGATGAGGAGGTGTACAGGAATGGGAGAGATCAGCTGGTTGATTAGTGTTGTAGCAGCAACCTTTCACTTGACATCAGTAAGACCGAGGGATGGATTGTGGACTTCAGGAAGGAAAAGTTGAGGGAATTCCCGCTAGTCCTCATCGAAGGATCAAATGTGGAAAGGGAGAGCAGTTGCAAGTTCTTGGGTGTCAACATCTCTGAGGATCTATCCTGGGCCCAACGTATTAATACAGTTGCAAAGAAGGTTAGACAGTGGCTATATTTCATTAGGAGTTTGCGGAGAATTGATATGTGATCAAAGACACTCACAAATTTCTACAGATTTACTGTGGAGGGCATTTTAACTGGTTGCATCAGTTTCTACTGTGGAGGGACCACTGTATAGAATCGGTGAAAGCTGTAGAAAGCTGTAACCTCTGACAGCTCCATCATGGGCACAAGCCTCCCCAGCAACCAGGACGCCTTCAAAAGTCGATGCCTCAGAAAGCAGCATCCATTATTAAGGATCCCCATCACCCAGGGCTCTTCTCATTGCTGCCATCAAGTACCTGAAGACACAAACTCAGCGTTCCAGGAACAGCTTCTTCCCCTCTGCCATCAGATTTCTGAATGGACAATGAACCCATAAACATTATCTTAGTATTTTTTCCCTCTCTTTTTGCATTACTGACTTAATTTCATATTTATTTATTTATTGTAATTTATAGTTTTTATTATTTTGTATTGTGATATACTGTTGCCGCAAAATAACAAATCTCATGCCATATGCCAGTGATATTAGACTTGATTCTGATCCTGGTTCTAAGTGACAGACAAACTGGAAAGGGTCCAATGTGACTGGAAGGTGGGATTTTATACAATCCATTACCAACCGTTTAAAGCACTTGGTGATTGTTGAAGTCAGTGCCACTGGGCGGTAATCGTTTAGGCTGATTACCATCACTGACTTGGTCACTGGAATGATGCCTGCAGGGACCGTTGCAAAGTGATATTACAGATATCCGTTAAGACCTCTATTAGCTGGGCTGCACAGTCTCTCAGTACCTGACCTGGTATGTTTTCCAGTCCTCCAGCTTTGTGTGGGTTTACCCTGGCTCGGATCGTCCTCACCTCAGCTTCAGGTTGCCTCTTCCTTGGTGGAGAGGGGGCTTTCCTCAATGTAACATCATTCATTGCATCAAATCATGCATAGACAGCATTCAGCCTATCAGGAAGGGAGACGTCGCTGTCGTTAATGCGCAGAGTGCATTTGTAATCTGTTGTGATTTGTTTAGTTTATCTCACGTGCCGTGTGTCACAAAGGTGTCTGTGAATTTTTTGTGAGTACTCTGAATTTGCCTTCCTGATGGCACATGAGACCATGGCCCTTTCTGACCTTAGATTCATCCTGTGCCCTGATCTGAAGGTAGCATTCCGATCCCTAAGCAGTACACGAACCTCTGTTGTCAACCATGGTTTTTGGTTTACGCTGACAGTTTTAGTGTTTATTCACAGTAATGTCCTCAATGCTTTCTGCTGTGCAGCCGGTCACCAATCCCCATGTTCATCAATGTTGACGTGATTATCATAGGTAGCCTCCTCCCTGCATATGCTTCGGTCCGTGCTTTCATAACAGTCCTACAGCTCCGAAGTGTCACCCGGCCAGGTCCTGATCTCCCTGTAAACTAGTTTGACTTGTTTAACCAGTTGCCTGTATGCAGGGATTAGCAAAATGAATATGTGGACTGGGTATCAGAGATGAGGGCGGGTTTTAGCCTTGTTGGGTCCACGAACATTGCTCTAGAGCAGGTCTAATACATCCTCTCTGCTGGGTAAAAGTTGATGTATTATTAGACATTTGGCAGGACTGTTTTTAAGTTGGCATGATTGAAATCACCACAACAATAAATAAACTAATGGGGTGAGTGGCTTCAAGTCTAGATGGTGCCCTGGAGCTCCTGCAGCGCTTCCCCAGCAGTAGCACATGGGGGAATGTAAACAAAGATCATAAGTAAATTAATTATCAATGCAGTCCTGAGATTCCTTTGCTTGTAGGCAATCACAGTAAATACAAGAAACACAGTAGAATCAGTGCAAGGCCGCACTCAACAGGGTGAACAATAATAACCAATATGCAAAAAAACTGCAAGTACAAAAGGAAAAAATAACAATAAATAAATAAACAATAAATATTGAGAACATGAGATGAAGAGGTATTGGAAGTGAGTTCATAGGTTGTGGGAACAGTTCAGTGTTGGGGCAAGTGAAGTTGAGCAAGTTCAAGAGCCTGATGGTTGAGGAGTAATAACTGTTCCTGAAGCTGGAGCTGTGAGTCCTGAGGCTGCTGACCTTCTTCTTGATGGCAGCAACGAGAAGAGCACACTGCCTGGTTGGTGGGGTCCTTGATGATGGATGCTGCTTTCCTGTGGCAGTTCTCCGTGTTGATGTGCTTAATGGTGGGGAAGGTTTTACCTGTGATGAACTGGGCCATATCCACTACTTTTAGTAGGCTTTTCTGCACAAGGGCAGTGGTGTTTTCATACCAGGCTGTGATCCAACCAGTCAATATACTCTCCACCACACATCTGTAGAAATCTGTCAAAGTTTTAGATGACATGCCAAATCTTGACAAACTTTTAATAGCGACGATATCATGCTTTTTTTTTGTAATAGCTCTTATGTGCTGGACTCAGGGTAGCTCCTTTGAAAAGATAACACTGAGTAATTTATAGTTGCCCACCCGCTCCACTCTGAAGCCCCGATGAGGAATGGCTCATGGACCTCAGCAACAATCACATTGGCAGTGAACTACCTCGACAAGCAGAAGGGCCTGCACTACACCATGAAAACTCATCTGTGGTGAGCAGTCAGCGAAGTGTTCGCATGCAGACCTCCTCTGTGGGTCTTATGAGAGGTCACAGCATTCCCATCCACCTGAAAGGAGATTAGGCCTTCCGGCTGGCTGGTTCAGTCTGGAGCCACTTTTCTGTTAGGACAAGTGTGCAACAGTCCCTCATCTTCCACTGATTCAAGCACAGATGTAGGTAATCCAGTTGATTTTCTAGTGATCAGATATTGGCAAGTCGAACCATTAGCGGCACAGGCCTGCAGGGATTTGAATACCGGCATGCTTACGCACCCTGCATCCTTGCACACTGCTTCTGATGCCCGTTTCCCTGAGGAATTATAGTTGTGTGGAGCAGGGGCCCACTCCAGGTGTTAGGCCATAACTGCACAGCACCTTTGTTATCCCGCTCGCTAGCTAGGTAGACTTCCATATTTTAGTGTTCTTTATCAGAATCAATTTTATTAGATGACATGGACAAAACACTGAAATTCTGGAGGAACTCAGTAGGTCTGCCAGCATCTATGGAGAGGAATAAAGACTCGCGGTTAGGATTAAGACCCTTCTTCAGAACTGAATGATTCTGGCTTCCAGTCCTGATGCAACGTGTCAGCCGGAAATATCAAATGTGTATTCCTTTCCATAGATGCTGCCTGACCTGCTGAGTTTTGTGTGTGTTGCTCTGGATTTCCAGCATCTGTAGAATCTCTTGTATTTAGATGACTTGAAATTTGTTGGTTTGTGGCAGAAGTACAGTGCAAAGACATAAAATTACAATAAGTTAAACCAATAAATAGTGCAAAAGAAAGGAATAACAAAGTGTTCATGGACCATTCAGAAATCTGTTGGCAAAGGGAAAGAAGCAGTTCCTAAAAAGTTGAGTGTGGGTCTTCAGGCTACTGTACCTCCACCCTGATGGTAGTAGTGAAAAGAGAGCATGTTTTGAAGCTCTTTGGCGATTAATGACACCTTCAGCACCTATTGAAGATATCCTCGATGGCTTGTGCCCACGTTGGAGATGACTGTGTCTACAACCCCCTACAGCCTCTTACTATCCTGTGCTTTGGAGCCTCCACACGAGGCAGTGATGCATCCAATCAGAATCCAATCATCCACCGTATATCTGTAGAAATGGTGACATACAGAATCTTCTCAACCTTCTTGGCATGATTGCATAAGCCTCAGTATGTTGTGCCCAGGGTAGGTCCTCTGAGATGTTGACATCCAGTAACTTGAAACTGTTAACCCTTTCCACCATTGACCCCTCAATGATGACTGGTGTGTGTTCTCCCAATACCTCCTTCCCTAAGTTTACAATCAATTGTTCAAAGGTGGGCTTGAAGGAATATTTTTAACTAGGAATATGTTTTGGAAAATGATTTTTAGATTTTGAGTTTTAGCCACTTGAAGGTGTCATTGTCAGGTTGTGTGCTGCATGTCTAGGATGGATAAGAGACTGGAGGTGAAGAAATGCAAAAATGTAGGAAACATTCTAATGGTTTGGATCAAGCATCATCATCATCATCAGGTGCTGTGCCCAGACTGAGCTTTGGCTGCCATGGCCCACACACCCCTGTTTCGGGTCAAGTGGATCAATTCATTGGTATTCATTTCCAGTTCTCTGGCTGCTGTCTCCATCATTATTTGTTTTTGCCTTCCTTTTGCTTTCTTCCCTTCAATCTTTCCCATAATTACCGTGCATTCTAACTCCTCTTTCCTAATCATATGTCCAATGAAGTTACATTGCCTTTTCATGATCTCATACTTTATTTCTCTTTTTGTGCTTGCTCTGTTCATGACATGCTCGTTAGATATTCGTTTCGTCCATGATATTCTTTGCATCCTCCTCAAAAACCACATCTCTGCTGCTTCAATTCGTTTCCTCATGTTACTAGATACTGTCCAACATTCTGATCCATATAACATAACTGGATAAACATAACATTTTAGTACTCTGAGGCGGGTTGTCATGCCTAGTTTAGTGTTGGTCATTATACTCTTCATTCTCGTAAAGGTGTCTTTTGCCATCCCTATTCTTCTTTTGATGTCCATGTCACACCTGCCATCTGATGTCACCCAGCTTCCTAAGTAGCAAAAGTTCTGTACTTGTTTTATGTCTTCCCCGTTTATTCTCAGCCTGCAGATAGGATTCTCCTTTTTGGATATCACCATACATTCTGTCTTTTTTTGCTTGATAGATAGACCCATTTTTGCACTTTCTTCAACAACTATATCAATTAGGTTTTGTAGTTCTTCCTCCGTACTTGCAATTAACACGGTGTCATCCGCATATCTGAAATTATTGATGCTTTCACTGCCAACTTTGATTCCCAAGATGTCTGTTATTTTTTGTAATATTGTTTCACTGTACACATTAAGTAAATCAGGGGAGAAAACACACCCTTGTCTAACGCCTCTCTTGATTTTCATAAACTGACTCACTTCTCCATCTATTCTTACAGCAACAGTTTGTTCCCAGTCCAGATTTCTGATTAGGCAGGCGGAGGTCTTTCGAATCTAGATCTAGAGTTTCCTGTAATATTTCAAATAACTTATTGTGCTTCACTTTATCAAATGCTTTTGTGTAGTTGATAAAACAAACAAACAAATCTTTTTGCGCTTGAATAGTTCATTCTGATAGTATCCTTAACATCAATATCCCATTTCTTGTACCTTTGTCTTTCACAAAACCACATTGTTCTCTACCTATTTCAGCTTGTATCTTACTTTTAGCTCTTGTCATCAAAATTGTTCAAGTATCTTAGTGATATGATTCATTAAACGTATGGTCCTATGTAATTCACATTCTATTGCTCCAGGTTTCTTAGGAAGAGTGATGAAGACTGATTTTTTCATCTCTTCTGGTATTATTCCAGTCTCATAAATGTCATTGATTAAATCAGTAAGTTTTTCAATTCCATCATCTTCAAGGGTGATAATTTGTTCTATTACTCATTCTTCAGGACCTGCTGCCTTTCCTTTCTTCAGCTTATTTATTGCATTACGATCTTCAGATTTTAAAATATTTGGACCTTCAATTGGGAAGAGGAATGGTGATTTCTTCAGTTCGCCCAACGGAAGGCAATAGCAAACCACTGTTGCTAGATACTAGGTTTCCTAGAATCTATTTGCTAAGAAAACCATGGTCAAACTCACAAAATGTATCGCACAGCAACAGCGTCAAGACAATTCTGAAGATGCTTCACTTGGTAGGGTTGATTCTGGGCAGTAGGGGATCCCCAACCATCATTAAGCTACTGCCCATAAAATTCAAGTAACACAAAAGAAAATTATTGCCACTTGGAATGTAAGAACCCTATATCAAGCAGGAAGATGGGATAATGTGATCAATGAAATGGGAAGACTAAAAATTAACATCATGGGAATTAGCGAAGTTTGTTGGACAGGTGCTAGAACATGTCAGAATAGAAATAAAACAGTAATTTATTCTTGTGGGACATCCCATACTAATGGAGTAGCAATTCTTATGGATGAAAACATGGCAAAATGTGTTTTAGGACATTGGGCAATATCAGAAAGAGAACTCCTTGTTATATTCAGAGGACAACCATTTGATTTAGCAATTATACATGTATATACACCAACAACAGATGGAACAAATGAGGATATAGATTTGGATCAAGCCCACAGGTCATTGAAAGCAAAACTTCAAATTTAAGTTGGAGTCATTGATATACTGTACCAGAACATAGTGCTCAGTCAGTGATGGGAAAATGCAACCTGATATGCATTGGGGGTAAAAAAAAATCAATACAAGAACAGTAAAAAAAATATATATGGAGAGGAAAAATTATTCTGGTTCTCGGGGTTTGAATTGAACAGAAACTGCCAGGTTGTTGGGGACACAAGTGTTTTCAGATGTTGGAATCTAGAGTGACAAACAGCCCACAGGAGGAACTCATCAGATCACACCCCATCTTTAGACAAACTGATGATTGGTCATTCGGTTTGAAGCTTTGTATCAGAACAACCTCTAGGAACTTGTTTGAACGTGCACTATATTCATTAGTGTTTGATTCCAGTTATTAGAACAAAACAAAGAGGTGTATACACACACAAGATTCAACGAAGGATTGCAAGGACTGCTGAGAGGATCATAGGGGTCTCTCTTCTATCCATCCGAGATGCAGAGCCTATGAAAAGTGTTCAGCCCGCCTCCCCCCTTGAAGTTCTCATGTTTTATTGTTTTATAACATTGAATATCAGTGGATTAATTTGGCTGTTTTGACACTGAGCAACAGGAAAAGGCTCTTTCGTGTCAACGTGAAAACAGATTTCTACAAAGTGATCTAAATTAATTACTAGTATAAAACACTAAATAACTGACTGCATAAGTATTCACCCCCTATAATATGACACACCAAATCAACACTGATGCAGCCAGTTGGTTTTAGAAGTCACATAATCAGTGAAATGGAAATATTTTTGGAAACCTGTGTGCAGTCAAGGTGTTTCAATTGATTGTAGTAAAAATACACCTGTATCTGGAAGGTCCAATTGCTGGTGAGTCGGTATCCTGGCCAAAACTACACCATGAAGACAAAAGAACATTCCAAGCAACTCCTTGAAAAGGACAAGTCAGGAGATGGATACAAGAAAATTTCCAAGTCACTGAATATTCCTTGGAGTACAGTTCAGTCAATCATCAAGAAATGGAAAGAATATGACACAGCTGTAAATCTGCCTAGAGCAGGCCGTCCTCAAAAAGTAAGTGACTGTGCAAGAAGGGGACGATTGAGGGAGGCCACCAAAAGACCATAGTCATAGTCATAGTCCTAGTCACACTATATTGATCCCGGGGGAAATTGATTTTCATTACAGTTACACCATAAATAATTAAATAGTAATATGTAAATTATGCCAGGAAATATGTCCAGGACCAGCCTATTGGCTCAGGGTGTCTGACCCTCCAAGGGAGGAGTTGTAAGGTTTGATGGCCACAGGCTGGAATGACTTCCTATGACGCTCTGTGTTGCATCTCGGTGGAATGAGTCTTTGGCTGAGTGTACTCCTACGCTCAACCAGTACATTATGTAGTGGATGGGAGACATTGTCCAAGATGGCATGCAACTTGGACAGCATCCTCTTTTCAGACACCACCGTCAGAGAGTCCAGTTCCATCCGCACAACATCACTGGCCTTACAAATGAGATTGTTGATTCTGTTGGTGTCTGCTACCCTATGACCTATGATAACTGTGGAGGACTTACAAGCTTCAGTGGCTGAGATGGGAGAGATTGTGCATATGACAACTATTGCCCGGGTGCTTCACTAATTACAACTTTATGGGAAAATGGCAAAGAAAAAGCCCCTGTTCAAAAAACTCACATGAAATCTTGGCTAGAGTTTGCTGGAAGGCATGTGAGAGACTCGGAAGTAATTTGGAAGAAGGTTTCATAGTCTGATGAAACCAAAATTGAGCTTTTTGATCATCAGACTAAACGCTATGTTTGGTGTAAGCAAAGCACCACACATCATCAAAAACATACCATCGCTACCGTGAGGCATGGTGGTGGCTGCATCATTCTGTGGGGATGCTTCACTGTACCAGGCCCTGGAAGGCTTGTGAAAGTAGAGGGTAAAATGAATGCAGCAAAATACAGGGAAATCCTGGAGGAAAACCTGAGGCAGTCTGCAAGAGAACTGTGACTTGGAAAAAGATTTGTTTTCTAGCTAGACAGTGACCGCAAGCATAAAGCCAAAGCTACACAGGAATGGCTTAAAAACAACAAAGTTAATGTTGTGGAGTGGCCAAGTCAGAGTCCAGACTTCAACCTAATTGAGAATTTGTGGATAGGCTTGAAAAGGGCTGTTCACTCACGATCCCTATGCAATCAGATAGAGCTTGAGCAGTTTTGTAAAAAGAATGGTGAAAAATTGCAGTGTCTGGATGTGCAAAGCTGATAGAGACTTATCCACACAGACTCAGGCTGTAATTACTGCTAAAGGTGCATCTACTAAATACTGACTTGAAAGGGATGCAATCAATTATTTTGTGTTTAATCATTGTAATAAATTGAGACCAATTTGTAGAAATTTGTTTTCACTTTGACACGAAAGAGTCTTTTCTGTTGTTCAGTGTCAAAAAAAGACAAATTCAATCTACTGTGATCCATTGTTATAAAACATGAACATTTCCAAGAGGGTGAATACTTTTTATAGACACGGTATTTTATCAGAAGTGCTGTGTACACAGCTTTCTTAGTATTGTCAATGATCCCTCCCATCATCCAGCAATCTCTTTGACCACTACCATGAGACAGGAAGTACCATTAGGATGGTAAACAGCTTCTTCTGAACTGAACTCCCTGTCACCACCCAGGTCTCAAGCATATGAAGCGTCAGTAGGGTATACTATTTATTTATTGACTTGTAACGTAAATGCACCTTATTATTTGATAATTTATGTCTGGTAATATTACCTTGTGAGCTGTGTGTGAGTTATGTGTACTGTGTTGTGCATCTTGGTCCAGAGGAATATTATTTTGTTTGGCAGTATATACAGTGGCATGCAAAAGTTTGGGCACCCCTGGTCAAAATTTCTGTTACTGTGAATAGCTAAATGAGTAAAAGATGACCTGATTTCCAAAAGGCATAAAGTTAAAGATGACACATTTCTTTAATATTTTAAGCAAGAATACTTTTTTATTTCCATCTTTTACAGTTTCAAAATAACAAAAAAGGAAAAGGGCCTAAAGCAAAAGTTTGGGCACCCTGCATAGCCACTACTTAGTAACACCCCCTTTGGCAAGTATCACAGCTTGTAAACACTTTCTGTAGCCAGCTAGGAGTGTTTCATTTCTTGTTTGGGCGATTTTCGCCCATTCTTCCTTGCAAAAGGCTTCTAGTTCTGTGAGATTCTTGGGCCGTCTTGCATGCACTGCTCTTTTGAGGTCTATCCACAGATTTTCAATGATATTTAGGTCAGGGA
This sequence comes from Mobula birostris, assembly GCF_030028105.1. NCBI lineage: Eukaryota > Metazoa > Chordata > Chondrichthyes > Myliobatiformes > Myliobatidae > Mobula > Mobula birostris. The sequence continues at coordinate 110,405,435 of NC_092375.1, read as the reverse complement.
ATTGTGAGGGCCATGGCAAAACCTTCAGCTCACACCTCTTGAGGTAGTCCATTGTGGATTTTGAGGTGTGTTTAGGATCAATATCCTGTTGTAGAAACCATCCTCTTTTCACCTTCAGCTTTTTTTACAGACGGTGTGATGTTTGATTCCAGAATTTGCTGGTATTTAATTGAATTCATTCTTCCCTCTACCAGTGAAATGTTCCCCGTGCCACTGGCTGCAACACAAGCCCAAAGCATGATCGATCCACCCCCGTGCTTAACAGTTGGAGAGGCGTTCTTTTCATGAAATTCTGCACCCTTTTTTCTCCAAACATACCTTTGCTCATTGCGGCCAAAAAGTTCTATTTTAACGTCATCAGTCCACAGGTCTTGTTTCCAAAATGCATCAGGCTTGTTTAGATGTTCCTTTGCAAACTTCTGACGCTAAATTTTGTGGTGAGGATGCAGGAAAGGTTTTCTTCTGATGACTCTTCCATGAAGGTCATATTTGTGCAGGTGTTGCTGCACAGTAGAACAGTGCACCACCACTCCAGAGTCTGCTAAATCTTCCTGAAGGTCTTTTGCTGTCAAACGAGGTTTTGATTTGCCTTTCTAGCAATCCTGTGAGCAGTTCTCTCGGAAAGTTTTCTTGGTCTTCCAGACCTTAACTTGACCTCCACCGTTCCTGTTAACTGCCATTTCTTAATTACATTACGAAGTGAGGAAACGGCTACCAGAAAATGCTTTGCTATCTTCTTATAGCCTTCTCCTGCTTTGTGGGTATTATTTATTTTAATTTTTGGAGCGCTAGGCAGCTGTTTAGAGGAGCCCATGGCTGCTGATTGTTGGGACAGAGTTTGAGGAGTCAGGGTATTTATAAAGCTTTGAAATTTGCATCACCTGGCCTTTCCTAATGATGACTGTGAACAAGCCATAGCCCTAACAAGCTAATTAAGGTCTGAGACCTTGGTAAAAGTTATCTGAGAGCTTAAATCTCGTGGGGTGCTCCTTTCCTTTATTTCACTCTAAAATTGTACAAAACAAAAATAATAAACTAATCTTGCTTAAAATATTGAAAAGAATGTTTTAAATTTAACTTTATGACTTTTGGAGATCAGTTCATCTTCTACTCACTTAAATATTCACAGCAACAGAAATTTTGACCAGGGTGCCCAAACTTTTGCATGCCACTGTATGTATACGGTTGAATTGGTCCATGGGAATATTGTTTTATTTGGTGATATGTATGTATACGGTTGAATTGGTTTGGAGGAATATTGTTTTGTTTGGCGGTATGTATGTATACAAGTTGAATTGGTCCAGATGAATATTTTGTCATTATATATGTATATGGTTGAATTGGTCTGGAGGAATATTGTTTTGTTTGGCGGTATATATGTATACGGTTGAATTGGTTCATGCGAATATTGTTTTGTTTGTTGGTATGTACGTATACGGTTGAATTGGTCCGGAGGAATATTGTTTTGCTTTGTGATATGTATGTATACAGTTGAATTGGTCCAGAGGAATATCGTTTTGTTTAGCGATATGTATGTATACGGTTGAATTGGTCCATGGGAATATTGTTTTATTTGGTGGTATGCATGTATACGGTTGAGTTGGTCTGGAGGAATATCGTTTTGTTTAGCTGTATGTACGTATATCGTTGAATTGGTCTGGAGGAATATTGTTTTGTTTAGCTGTATGTACGTATACCGTTGAATTGGTCTGGAGGAATATTGTTTTGTTTGGCGGTATGTACGTATACCATTGAGTTGGTCAGGAGGAATATTATTTTGTTTAGCAGTATGTACGTATACCATTGAATTGGTCCAGAGGAATATTTTGGCGGTATATGTGTATACAGTTGACTTGCAGTGAGTTTTACTTCTGGTAAGATGGCAGTGTGCTCAGACGCAGTGACTTCTACTGGGTCAACCAAAGACAAGCTCTCCGGTGAAAATGATATCGTATCTGTTAAATAGGGGCCTTGGACAATTCTGATTTGATGGAGACAGACGTGAAAGCACAAAGGAACATCTGGAGAAATTTCTGAAACGCAGGTTCGCTGCTGCTGTTACTGGGCGATCGAGAATCTTCCGAGGGGAGGCCCCAAAATTCCTGGCTTTGCCTGCTGCTGGCGTCTGAGACTGAGGTTGAATCGTTCGGATAGAGATGGTGCTCGGTACATGGTGTCGGAGAGCTGATCGGAGGCTCGAAGTTTTCGGACGACTCAGAGTCGGACTGTGGTCAGGCATGGCAGGGAGAGTTTTTCTTCCTTCTCCCATCTGCGTGAGATGTGGGACATTTGAGAGACTCTGAACTTCTTACTGTGCCATGGACTGTTCTTCATCAAGTTATGGTATTGTTGCACTATTGTAACTATATGTTATAATTATGTGGTTTTGTTAGTTTTTTCAGTCTTGGTCTGTTCTGTGTTTTGTGATATCACACTGGAGGAAATATTGTATCATTTCTTAATGCATGCATTACTAAATGACAATAAAAGAGGACTGCGTGTCTTCATAATCTAATCTAATCTGAGCATATTTTTTATGATTGCAGGCTCCTGCTGGACGTTAAGATATTGAACTATAACGCTGCCAGCGACAGAGAGGCAGCGGAGTGCGAAGGACGCGTGCAGTCTAGTAATGAGTGATAGTTTTGGTCGCTCTTCTCGTGATCGCAAGACCCTGTTGGACATTGCTGGTGTAGAATGTTGCAAGTCCAATTCATTGGTCTACTGGCGAACAGTGGGGATGGATGGCAGAGGAGCTGCATGACCTCTGTTGTAGCAAAGACTAGGTTTCAAGCCGTGGTGTCGCCTGTTTTCAGCTGCCTGGGGGAAAGCCTCGTAGTTGGGTGCACCACCAGAGTGCTGGAGGTGGCATGGTGCGTTGTCCATACCGGAGTTGGTGCTGCTGTCCAGTGTTCACTTGACAGGAGACAAGCTGTATTGTGTTCAATTGTAGACTGCTGCAACATTCATGGACTCAGGAATTAGGACCATACATTTTTTGTGTGACTATTTAACTTATATCTTATCTGTGCTATATGTATCTTGTGCTATGTATGAATTTTGGTACGTTGTTTTGCATCTTGGCTCTGGAGTAACATTGTTTCGTTTAGCTGTATTCATGGGTATTCATGTATGCTGAATGACAATTGGACTTGAACTTGTAAATACTGGAGGAACTCAGCATCTCCGGAGGGCCAAGACCCTTCACCAGGTCTCTTGAGCCCCAGCATTTTCTTTTTGTGTGTGTTGCTCCCAATTACTAGCATCTGCCATCTGTCTTGCATCACAGAGAGTAGAAGACGCAATTTAGTCCATGGTTTACATTTTAACATCCATAGAAAGAGATACAGCACCTCCATCATTCAGTAAGATCCTGAAGGAGCAACGCACATAAAATGCTGGATGAACTCAGCAGGTCAGGCAGCATCTATGGAAATGAATAAGCAGTGAATGATTTGGGCTGAGGCCCTTTATCAGGGCAGGAAAGGAATGGGAAGAAGCCAGAATAAGAAAGTAGAGGGAGGGGAAGGAGTACAAGCTGGCAGGTGATAGATGAGTCCTGGTGAGGGGGAAGGTGGCTGGGTAGTGGAGCAGGAGGTTATAGGTGGAGAACGTAAAGAGCTGAAGCAGGAATCTGATAATAGAGGAGAGTGAACCAGGGAAAAACTAAAAGAGGAGGGAAACAAGAGTAAAGTGATAGGCAGGTGAAGAGAAGAGTAGGGGTAAGAGGAGAATTGGAATGGAGAATGAAAAAGGAGAGAAGGGAGAGGGGAGAAATTATCAGAAGTTAGAGAATTCAATGTTCTCATCAAGTTGGAGGATATCCAAATATAAGGTATTGCTCCTCCAACCTGAGAGTGGCCTCATTGTGACAGTAGAGAAGGCCATGGACCAGCTTGTCAAAATGGGAATGGGAAATAGAATTGAAATGGGTAGCGACTAGGAAAATCTGCCTGTTCCGTAGATCCTGAAGGTCTTTGGCTGTCTTTTTTCACTCTGGATTTCCATAATCCTTGCTCCTTTTGGACGCATTGATCCTAGCATTCAGTAAATGGCAATCCATCTCTCTTGGAAGGAGGAACTTTTATGACCTTTCTCATTTGCCCTCTGTCAGACCTATTCCTTTTAAAGAATTCTGAGTAAAAGTCTGTGTCAGTTTTCCCTGAATTTCAATAATTTGACAAAATGACCAAGAATGTCTTCTGACCCTGTATATTTGCATTCCATCATCATATCTAGGTTCCATACTCACAGGAATAATTGTGTTTCACAAAATAATTGATCATCTGTCTCTATACTTATCCCCATAACCCTCAATCCTGCTCTTAACCAGATAATTATTTGAGTTTTTGTTTAGAACTGTTAATAGGCAAAGTTTTTTGGTAGGAGTTGTTTCTGACCAATGTGCAAGTTTTGGCTGTACGAATGGAAATTCTAATGTCTAGTTTTGCTTGATGCTTGTTAATTTTGTTCTTGTGTCATTTAATTTTACACTCGTAATCCAAATTAAATTGCCCAGCTACACCTCCGCATTTTAAAGGTCTGAATCATAATTTCACATTAGTTGTTTGGCAAACAAAGTATTCCTTGTTTAGAAAGTGGGTTTTTCCTGATGGATATTGTCTGTCGGCTTTTTCGTGTCTGGGAGTCATAAGAGTGGGAATTAGACCTGCTCCTTATGCTCACTTAGAACATAACTGGTATCGCAATTCCGTTTTGTTTTCCTTAGTTCAGTAACCCTTGATAATCTTACCTAATAAAATTTGGCACTGCATAAGACCATGAGACGTAGATTCAGTCCATCGAATCTACTCTGCCATTCTATCATTGTTGATTTATTATCTCTCCCAACCCCCTTCTCCTGCCTTCTCTCAGAAACTTTGATGCCCTTACTAATAAAGAATCTATCGTCCTCCACTTTAAATATTCCCATGAAGCCATAAGACAATAGGAGCAGAATAAGGTAACAAATCTGCTCCACTATGGCATCATGGCTAGTTTACAATGTACCCTTGCACATATGACAATAAACTTCACTTTGACTTTAACCTTGACTTAAATAAAGGGTATCAGGCTTCCCCATCCATGGCCTCTGAGTTGAAAGAATTCCCAGTTTCTACTCGAAAAGCTCCCTGGTTTTCATCCACAGTATTGGGACTACCAACCTTCCAAGATAGCCTTGGCTTCTTCCACCATTATGGATTAATCTCCATGGCAATGTCAGGAGCTGATCTTGTGGGAAAGACAAATCAAAGGAGCATTAACATCTGCCCAATGGAATTCTTAGAATAATGAAGATGGACAGAAAAAGTGTTTTGTTAGTTAATTATCAACCATTTGGATCACATGGTGTCTAGGACTTTTCTCTTTGGAGCAAAGGAGGATGAGAGGTGACTTGATAGAAGTGTACAGGACAATAAGAGGCAAAGGTACAATGGATAGCTAAAGACTTTTTTTCCAGGGTAGTAATAACATGAGGGGACACCATTTTATGGTGATTGGAGGAAAGTATAATGGGAATGCCTGAGGTAGATCCTTTTCACAGAGAGTGGTGGATACATGGAATGCCCTGGCAAGGGTGGTGATAGAGGAAGGTACATTAGGAAATTCTTAGATAGACACATGGATGATTGGAAAATGGAGCACTATGTGGGAGGAAAGAGCTAGATTGATATTAGAGTAGATTAAAAGGTCCCCACAACATTGTGGGCTGAAGGGCCTGTACTGTGCTGTACTTTCTATGTTCTATGTACTTAGTTTCTAATTAACTGTGGGAAACCACTCTGGAAGGTAGATGTGGTAGACTCTGGTCTACACAAGAGTGTGATAACATGGGATAGGAACTGTCCTTGAGCCTGGTGGCGTGTGCTTTCAGGCTTTTGTACATCCTGCCCGATGGGAGAGGGGAGAAGAGAGAATGTCTAGGTGGGTAGGATCTTTGATTATGCTGGTTGTCTTACTGAGACAGTGAGGAGTATAGACAGAATCCAAAGAGGGGAAGAGGAGACAGGTTTCTGTGATGTGCTGAACTGTGCACAACTTGCTGTAGTTTCTTATGGTCACATGCATAGCAGTTGCCATACCAAGCTTTTCTGTATCTGGATAGAATGCTTTCTATGGTGCATGGATAAAAAATTGGTGAGGGTCAATAGGGACATACCAAATTTCCTTAGCTCTTGTGGAGGTAGAGGCATAACTGTGCTTTCTTGGGAGTGACGTCATCATGGTTGGACCAAGCCAGGCTGTTGGCGATGCTCACGCCTTAGAACTTGAAGCTTTCGACCCTCTCAATCTCAACAGGAGTAGGAGTACGTGTACCACCCTACCTTCATTGACCAGCTCTTTTGTTGTAGTTTTGATTTTATGTCTACTTCAATCTAGTTTTCCTTACCAGATCTAATAGTTATACTTTAACATGTTTAGGAATTAAACTATATCAGGGAATCAAAGTTTCTTCCATTCCTACACAACCTATGGAACTGTGCTATTTCGTATTTGTTGAGAGAATTAGAACCAGAATCAGGTTTATTATCACTGGTATTCGTTGTGAAATTTGTTGTTTTGTGGCTGCATTGGAATGCAATACATTAAGAAAAAACTAAATTACAATAAGGAACATATATAAGAAAAAAATAAATGAAGCAAGTATTGCAAAAAGGGAGCATAAATCATGAGGTAGTGTTTGTGGATTAATTGTCTGTTCAGAAATCTGATGGTGGAGAAGAAAAGATCTGCTTAAGATGTTGAGAGTTTCTCTTCAGGTCCTGTCCTCCTGCTTGATGGTAGCAATGAGAAAAGGGCATGTCCTAGGTGATGGGGGACTTTAATGATGAATGCAACCTTTTTGAAGCATTGCCTTTTGAAAGGCGTGGAGGCTAGTGCCCACGATGGTGCTGGCTTAGTTTTCAACCTTCTGCAGCTTTTACTGACCCTGTGCAGTGGCCCCTCCATACCATACGAAAGCTCTCAGTGGTCCTGTGCCTCTCTTCTGACCATGGACCTATAACCACGAGAGGGCAGTGGACTTACGAAAGTCTCTTCCCCAGAGCCCTGAGCATATTCAGTTCTCAAGTGTACTCAAGGCTGAGGTGTACATAGAATATTACAGCACAGTACAGGTTCTTCACCACCCCCCCCCCCAGTGTTGTGTTGACACACCTGTACTCCAAGGTCAATCTAACTCTTGCCTACCACATATCTTACTATGTTTCTACTGCCCATGTGCCAATCTAAAAGCCTCTTAAAAGTCTCTAATGCACCTCTACCACCACCCCATCAATGAGTTCCACACAGGCTCACCACTCCCTTTGTAAGGAACCTACCTAAACTTCCCTGCACTCACCAGAAAAGGATGTCCTCTGGTATACACCATTGCTACTCTTTACTCCCACATAGCCCAACATATTTTGAATATGCTTAAGAATAAAACTACTCCAGGGATCAAAATCTGTAAGTGTGTTGGATATACTGAGAGGTTGGTGTATGGCTGAGAGGGCTAAGAATATCGGAAGATGGATTGTGCAAGCAGTACATCTGATAATATATGTTACAAATGGTCTGAAGTCCGATACGTGCTTTCGGCTGTGCTCATCTTGCACAACCTCTCATGGTCCCAGAACACATTCCACACAATCAGAAAAGCATACCAAGTCTTCTACTTTCTGAGGAGGCTGAAGAGAGCTGGACTATTCACATCTTTTCTCACATCATCCTCCAGGTACACAGTAGATAGAATCCTAACATCTGCATCACTGCGTGGTTCAGAAACTGTACTGCGGCACACAGGAAGGCTCTGCCCAATGCGTCACAGGCACCACCTAACCACCTTCAAGACATAAATAAACTGAAAGGTTGCCAGAAAAGAGCCAGGAACATCATGAAGGTTCCCACCCACCCTGCTCATGTTTGTCCCACTCCCTTCAGGGAGGAGGCTATGTAGCATCCAGTCCAGGACCACCAGACTCACAAACGGTTACTCTACCCAAGCAGTAAGACTGATCAATACCTCCACCCACTAACCCACCCCTCCACACCCCCCAGCACCACTACTTTATCATTTCCTGTCAGAGTCACCTTGTGCACAGACTCTAGTGTCAGTTTATGGACATACAATTAATCTATGAATATAAGCTATCTTATACATTATTGTTTATTGTGTTTTTTTATTATTGTATTCTTATTGTGTTATTCTTTGAGCTGCATTGGATCTAGAGTAACAATTATTTTGTTCTCTTTACATTTGTGTACCGGAACGTACATTAAACAATCTTGAATATCTCGATTCTGGTCTCTGTTGAAGTATGATATAGATTGTGGATTGTGGTATTATATAGATCTCTGTGGAGGTGTGATATAGATTGTGGATTGTGGTATAATATAGATTTCTGTGGAAGTATGATATAGATTATGGATTGTGGTATTATATAGATCTCTGTGGAGCTATGATATAGATTGCTGATCTGTGGTCATGAGTTCACATCCCACTGTGGTGAGTTGTGGAGGTGAATTCAATAAGTTTATGGGTTGGTTTGAATATTTGTTGTTTGCCTTTTTAAAAGCCAATTGCTCCTTGTATTGCCACAAGCTAAAAATAGGGTTAAGATGCTGACTTTTAACTTTACATCTCAAAACTCTCTTAAAAAATGAAAGTGCTGGGATTACTCAGCAGTTTAGGCACCATCGGTGAAGCATGAAATTGAGTTAACGCATTGTGACAATGACCTTCCTTCAGAACTTTAATCTCAGCCCTCATCGCTCAACTACTTTATGATATTTCACCACCTCGAAGGTGGTTTACTAATATGCTGCACTCTATTGTGGCATGTTTTCCAAAGAGAAGGGACTTTGCATTTTATAGTATAATTCATGAGTGCAGGGTGCCTGTAGTACACTGTGGCATATTTGTAATTATTTATTAACAGGATATGGACTTATCCTGCTTAGAACTGCAGGGGCAGCAAGGTAGCATAGTGGCCAGCATAATGTGTTTCAGTGCCAGTGATGTGGGTTTTAATTTCTGCTGCTGTCTGGAAGGAGTATGTACATATTCCCTGTGACCATGTGGGTTCCCTCCGGGTGCTCTGGCTTCCTCCCATGTTCCAAAGACGTACAGGTTAGTGGGTTCTTTGCTCACATGGGTGTAATTGGGCAGCGCTGGGCTGGAAGGACCTGTTACCGTGCTGTATCTCTAAGGAAATGAACAGTAAATAAATGAACAGAACGGTACAGCACTGTACAAGCCCTTCAGCCCACAACATTGTGCCACCCTTTTAAACTAGTCCAAGGTCAATTTGACCCTTCCCTCCCACATCGCCCTCCATTTTTCTGTCATCCATGTGCCTGTCTAAGAATCTGTTAAATGTTCCTAATGTATTTGCCTCTACCACAATCCCTGGTAGCGAATTCCATGCATCCACTAAGTGTAAAAAAAAACTTACATCTGACATCCACCCTATACTTTCCTCCAATTACCTTAAAATTATGTCCCCTTATGTATTAGCCCTGGGAAAAGTCTCTGGCTGTCCACTCAATTTATGCCTCATATCATCTTCTATACCTCTATTATGTCACCCCTCATCCTCCTGTGCTCCAGAGAGAAAAGCCCTAGCTCATTCAACCTATCCTCGTAAGACATGCTCTCCATTCCAGGTAGTATCCTGGTAAATCTCCTCTGCACTCTTTGTAAACTGCATTATGTGCAGTTCTGGTCACCTACCAACAGGAAAGATATCAATAAGATGGAAAGAGTACAGAGAAAATTTACTAGGAAGTTGCCAGGACTTGAGGACCCGAGTTATAGGGAAAGATTGACTAGGTTAGGATTATTTCTTTATCCTGACATTTAGGAGAATGAGTGGAGATTTGTCAGAGGTATACACAATTATGAGGGGTTAAATGCAAACAGACTTTTTCCACTGTGGTTGGGTGAGACTAGAACTAGTGGTTATGGATTAAGGGTAAAAGGTGAAATATTTAAGTGGAACTTGAAGGGAAACTTTTTCACTCTGAGGATGGTGTGAATGTGGAACAAACTGTCAGCAGAGGTGGTGGGTACAGAATTAATTGCAATATTTAAGAGAAGTTTGGATAAGCACATAGATGGCAGGGCTTTGATCCAGGTGTGGGTGGATGGGACTATGCAAAATAATAGTTGAGCATGGACTAGATGGACCAAAGGGCCTGTTTCTGTGCTGTAATATACTGTGACTCTATGTCTCCTTCTGTGTCATAAGGTCATATGGAGTTACGTAATGCCAATAGGAAGCTGCTCATGGTTAAAATGGGCACGTGGCCAAGTGGTTAAGGCGTTCGTCTAGTGATCTCAAGGTCGCTAGTTCGAGCCTCAGCTGTGGCAGCTTGTTTGTGTCCTTGAGCAAGGCACTTAACCACACATTGCTTTAGTGTCTGTGCGAGGAGTGGCGCCCCACACAGACTTCCAATCTGTGTCTTATAAGGCATAAAAATGCCCGACGCGGGCCTCCCATGGTCTGAGTCGACGTTTCCCCCCCCCCCCCCATGGTTAACAGAGCTGGACGGGTCACCTGTGGAATTTATTCTTTGCCCCATCAAGTCCTTAGAAATATCCCTCAGCCTTCCTGTTTATGTTTTGAGGCGATGGTAACTCACGTAATGTGCCCACCTAGTCTAACCTTCAAGCACTCGTTCAGTGAATCACTCATTTTAAAGCAAATGCATTCTTCCTGAGGGGCAGCCCAAAGTTTCCATGCCTCCATAGATGTGACCTAATCTATCGTTCTTTATTCTTTCACTCTGTTTGATATCAACATCAAAACATTATGCTGGTGCCTAGATGTATAGCGACGTATAGAACAGCACAGGAACAGGCCCCTCGGCCACAGTGTTGTACAGATTCAATTAAATTACTAATCGATGGGCAACTTAGCTAACTCCTCAACCAACACAATGTCCATGTCCTTCCATTTTCCTTACATTCATGTGCCTATCTCAATGTCTCTTAAAGGTTTCTAATGTACCTTCCTCTACCACTACTCTAGTCAGCACATTTCAGGCACCCTCCACTCTCTGTAAAAACTTACCCCTCACATCACCTTTCAAATGACCCCCTTTCACCTTAAATGCATGCCCTCTGATATTAGACATTTCAACCCTGGGAAAAAGATACTGTCCATCTGCTCTATTAATGCCTCTATTAATCTTATAAGCCTCTATCAGATTTCCCTTCAACCTCCACTGCTCTAGAGAAAACAACCTCAGTTTGTCCACCCTCTCATTATAGCACAAGCCCATTTTTCCAGGCAGCGTCCTGGTAAGTCTCTTCTACGTCCTTGCCAAAGTCTCGATATCCTTCCTATAATGGGGTGACCAAAGCTGCATGCAGTACTGCAGATGCAGCCTAACTTGCTGCAAGTTGTAACATAACTTCCCGTGGACACTTGCGGACTGGCCCTAGCGCATCCTTACATTGTAAACACAAGGGATTCTGTAGATGCTGGCACTCCAAAACAACACACACACATGCTGGAGGAATTCGTCAGGTCAGGCGGCATCTGTGGAGAGGAATGAACAGTTGACGTTTTGGACTGAGACCCTTCATTCTTTTAATTTATTTCCGTAGATGTTGCCTGACCTGCTGACAACGCATACAATGCTTTTCACTATATGTCTCAATGTACATTCATAAATGAATCTGAATCTCTATCTGAAGATTGTGCCTTTCTTTTGTGTTTAAGAACAGCTTCTCCTTGTCTGCCATTAGATTTCTGAATTGTCCATGAACCCATGAACACCATCTCATCATTCCTCTGTTGAGCTATTCATTTATTTTTCTAATTCATATCTATTTATATTTATATTGCTGCCTCAAAACAACAAATTTTGCAACTTATGTCAGTGATAGTAAACTTGATTCTGATTCAGGTATCCTGCTATGTATTTTGTAGTGGACGAGAACTCTTTGCAGCTCCATCCTTTCTGACTGCTCACCATAATAAAAAAAAAATGAGATCGATCTCTTTCACTGCAGAATGGATGACCTCACCCTTACCTCTGTTGAATTCTGCTGCCGCAGTTTCTCCCCACTCACTTAATGTATCAATGTCTCGTTGTAACTTTATATTCCCTCTAAATGACTTCCTACGCCAATAATCGCTCTGTCATCGACAAACTTGGATATATGGCTTTCAATTGTGATAACTAAATGATTAATAGAGTGGATATTTGAAGCCCCGCCACAGATTCTTGTGGGATACCACTCGTCACTCCCTTCCAATTTATGTTCATTATCCCTACGATCTGTGTTCTGCCGCCTAACCAATCAGCTGACCATGTCACTAGCTACATTGAGACGTGTACTGCACTTCCCTCGGGCTCATTCCTCCTGGAAATATCTGCTTAAATTCATTGTAAGGCTACCACCTGAAGGTTGAATTGTAAGGAGGAAGCCTACAATCACCTTGGTATTGACATTGGTTTATTGTTTGGGTGGACAATGTCCAGACAATCAGAAGCAAAGCCCTCCCCACCATCGAGCACATTTACAGCATGTGGAGCCTGCCGTAAGGAAGCAACATCCATCATCAAGGACCCCTCCCACCCAAGCCATGCTCTCTTCTTGCTGCAGCCATCAGGAAGGAGGTACAGGAGCCTTAGATCCCGCTACACCAGGTTCAGGAACAGTTTGTTACCTTACAACCAATAGGCTTCTGAACCAGCGTGGATAAGTTCACTCACCTCAACTTTGAACTCATTCCAAAACCCACTTTCAAGGACTCCACAACTCATGCTCTCCTCATTCTTTATTTTTATTTGCACAATTTGTCTATTTTTTCATGTTGTTGGGCAGTGTTTATTTATGTATAGTTCTTCATGGTTGGGTTGAGTAGTTTTCCGATCTTGGCAATTCACTTGCAAATGTTTCGCCATCACACGAGGAGACATCGTCGGTGCACAGTTGACTGTGATGTGTTCTCCAAATACTTGGTCTTTCTATACTTTTCAGTCAGCTGACTTGACGTAATTTCGAAAACTCATTTGTGATGTGGGGATAAAATCTCATCGCTGATTGGCTATGCGGCAAACTTCATTTGTTGTGGTCTGCAATTTCATCCTCATCAGCTCATAAATAGGATTGAGATCTATGTATTTGTTTACAAAATTGTTCGCGAAAACAACTTTTTTTGTATTTTCAGTTTGTTTTCTTTTGCATATTGGCTGTCAGTCTGTGTGTAGCTTTTCATTGATTCTATAGCATTTCTCTGTCCTATTCTGAATGACTTTTGTCAGTTGATGTATAATTTTGCATAAATTCTAATATATTTCTTTATTTTCTTGTAAATGCCTGCAAGAAAATGAATCTCAATGTACTACATGGTGGCATATATGTACTTTGACAATAAACTTACTTTGACATTGACTTTGATGAACAGGTCATGGAGTGCCACTGCACAAAGCCTGCATTAACAAATGGTCATTGTTTAATTCCAGCAAGAGTAAGCTACAGCAACTGGCAGCAGATTATAGGCTTGGGTGGAGTACAATGGCTACCACTTCACCAGCTTCAAAATAAGGTAACCGTTGGGCCAGCGGACGGTAAATATAGTGTTCATAGTTGTGTTGAGGTACACAGTTTATGAAAGATTAGTGGAGGGATTGGTGTAATTATATGTGAGCAACAAAAGGTTTTATAACACTTACTAGGTTTACACATTTTCCTTAAATATCTTGCGAGCAGTTGACGTTTTAATAGACTGATGATGTAGGTCATATAATTAAGGTACACTCTGCATCTCACTTTTAAAGTGTGATCAGCCAGAGAAATAAAGAAAACTTGCATTTCTATAGTGCTTTTCATAATCTTAGGAGCTCCCATGGTATTTTCCATACTATTGTACTTTCAAAGCATAATTCTAAGGTGGCACGGTAACATAGCAGTTTAGCACAGTCGCTTTACAGCACCAGCAATCGCCGTTCAGGGTTCCAATCCCTCCGCTACCTGTAAGGCGTTTGTACCTTCTCCCCGCGCTCCTTGGGTTTCCTCTGGGTGCTTCAGTTTCCTCCCACATTCCAAAGTAGTTTAGGGTTCACACAAGAAAATCTGCAGATGCTGGAAATTCAAGCAACACACACAAAATGCTGGTGGACGCAGCAGGCCAGGCAGCATCTCTAGGAAGAAGTACAGTCGACGTTTCGGGCCGAGGCCCTTTGTCAGGACTAACTGAAAGAAGAGATAGTAAGAGATTTGAGAGGGGGAGGGGAGATCCGAAATGATAGAAGAAGACAGGAGGGGGAGGGAAAAAGCTAAGAGCTGGAAAGTAGATTGGCAAAAGGGATACAGAGCTGGAGAAGGAGGAGGATCAAGGGACAGGAGGCCTAGGAAGAAAGAAAGGGGGAGGAGAGCCCAGAGGAAGATGGAGAGCAGATAAGGAGTGAAGTATCACCTTCCTTCCAGGTGAGGCGACACTTCACCTGTGAGTCAGCTGGTGCAATATACTGTGTCCGGTGCTCCTGGTGTGGCCTTCTATATATTGGTGCGACCCGACGCAGACTGAGAGACCATATCACTGAACGCCTACGCTCTGTTCGCCAGAGAAAGCCGGATCTCCCAGTGGCCACACATTCCACGTCCCATTCCCATTCTGATATGTCAATCCATGGCCTCCTCTACTGTTAAGATGAAACCACACTCAGGTTGAAGGAACAACACATTGTATTCCGTCTGGGTAGCCTCCAACCTGATGGCATGAACATTGATTTCTCTAACTTCCATTAATGCCCCTTCTCCCCTTCTTACCCCATCCCTTATTTATTTTTATTCCCCCCCTTTCTTTTTTTTCTTCTCTCTCTGTCCCTCTCACAATCACTCCTTGCCTGCTCTCCATCTTCCTTTGGGCTCCAAAGTTGAAGGCGGTTTTATTATTCACCAACGTGTTGCAGTATGCAAGGAGCCGGTGTGAAAAGACAGTACTTCTTGGCATTCTAACAAAAGGCAGGTTCAAATATTGATTGAAATCCTTTCAACTTCTAACAAGTGTTTCTAACTACTAAATGAAATGTACAAAGATATAAAATGGCCACCCTGATGACAAAAGCTAACTACTTAGCAACATGATAATGAGCAATCAGCAATAGCTGTGAACCCACAAGTAAGCTGAGGTCTAATAACTAGAAATAAAATAACAATCCAAATCAGGAAAGACATAACAAGAGACTTTAAGAGACTCTTAGATAGGCACATAGATGATAGAAAAATGGGCAGCAAGGGGGCATAATTTTAAGGTGGTTAGAGGATGGGAGGATTGCCCATATGGCTGAGGCAGTGCTAGATTTAAAAAGAGCTCGGGGCCTTTTGGGACCTTTCGGTGGGTTTTAATCATAACGAACAGTGCTTCTTTCGCTGAGGCAGCATGAGTTTTGAAAAGAGCTCAGGGCCTTTTAGGCTGTTACAGCTGGTTTCAGTCATAATGATTAATTAGGAACTCAGCAAAGGTCAATAAAAAGAAATGAGCTCTAAATGGAGTAGCCATTGTGTGAGAGGGCCAGTGTTAGAGTGGTAAATCACAAACACAAGAAAATCTGCAGATGCTGGAGGTGCACTTAGTGAGTGTTAGAGTGGCCAGGCTTTGGCTCAAGATGCTTAGGTGAGAATAAACGGACGCTCTAGGTAAGTTTATAGTAAGTTATTTTCACTTTCTTTGGCTATTAGTGCATAGCTAGTGCGATGAGAATGGGTTCTACGTTGGTGGTATGCTCTTCGTGCGAGATGTGGGAACTCTAGGAGACCTCCAGTCTCCCTGATAACTACAACTGCACAAAGTACATCGCGATGTAGCTCCTTGAGACTGTGTTGAAGAAATGGAGCTGCTTCTCGATGGCCTTCAGTCATAAAAGAGAATGAGAAGGTGATGGATAGGAGCTACAGGGAGGGGGAGGTCATCAACCCTAAGCTGCAGGAGGCAGGTACCTAGATGACAGGAGACTGAAGGGCAGGGTGAACAGCCAGCAGTGGTAGTACATATTGGTACCGATGACATAGGAAGGAAGAGGGAGGAAGTCCTGAAGAGTTCAGTAGAAAGCTGAAAAGCAGGATCTCCAGAGTAGTCATCTCTGCCTATACCATGTGGCAGAGGGAGTAATAAGTGGTTGATTTGGCCGATGAACTGGGAGAGGAGCAGGCTGTCAAATTATTGGATCATTGGGATCTTTCCGGGGAAGGTGTAACATGCACAAAAAGGATGGGTTACACCTGAACTCGAGACGAACCAATATCCTTGCAGGCAGGTTTGCTAGTGCTGCTAAGGAGGGTTAAAACTAATTTGACAGGAGGATTGGAACCAGAGTGATAGGGTTGAGGATGGCACAGTTGGTATATAAGTAGATGCAGTGTGTAGTGAGGCCATGAGGAAGGACAGGCAGATGACAGGGCAAAAGAAGAGTTGAAGTATAACAGGGGGCCAAAATTGAAAAGGGATATGAGTAAAGGACTGAAGGTATTATATTTAAATACATGCAGTATATGGAATAAGGTAGAGGATCTTGTAGCACAGTTAGAGATTGGCATGTATGATGTTGTGGGCATCACTAAGCTGTGGCTGTAAGGAGATCATAGTTAGGAGCTTAACATACAAGGATACAGATTATATTAAAAAGACAGGCAGAAGGAGTGGGGTGACTCTGTTGATAAAATAAAATTAAATACAATCCTTAAAAAGGGGTGACATAGGATCGGAAGTATAAAAAGACCATTATGGGAGTTGTATACAGGCCTCTGAATAGTAGCCAGGATGTGGACTACAATTTACAACAGGAGATAGAAAAGGCATGTAAAATGGCAATATTGCAATAGTCATGGGAGAATTCAATATGCAGGTAGATTGGGAAAATCAAGTTGGTGCTGGATTTCGGGAGAGAGAGAGAGAGAGCTATCAAGATGGCTTTTTAGAGTAGCTGAGCACACTAGGGGAAAGGCAATTACAGATGGGTATTGTGTATTGAACCAGATTTGGTTAAGGAGCTTATGGTAAAGGAACCCTTGGGAGATAGCGATTATAATATGATAGAATTCACCCTACAATTTGAGAGGGAGAAGCTAAAGTCAGATGTACCAGTATTACAGTTGAGTAAAGGGAATTACAGAGGCATAAAAGGAACTGGCCAAAGTTGGTTGGAAGGGAACACTCGCAGGGATGATGGCTGGAGTGTCTGGGAGAAATTCGGAAGGCACAGGATAGAGACATCTCAAAGATGGAGAAGTGTTCTAAAGGAAGGATACAACAATTAGTGGGAAATTAAAGGATTGGTAATCTTTTAAAAACCAGCAAAATACAATTAAAAAGCCTGAAGAGAGAAATGATGAAATATGAAGGTAAGCTTGCTAATAATATAAAAGAGTATACAAAAACTTTTCAGATATATAAAGAATAAAAGAAAGTTGAGAGCAGATATTGGACTGTTGGAAAATTACACTGGAGGACAGAGTAATGGCAGGTGAACTTAACGTATTTTGCATCAGTCTTCACTGTGGAAGACACTAGCAATATATCAGAAATTCATGGCATAGTTGTGAATGTAGTTGCTATTACTAAGGAGAGAGTGCTTGGGAAGCTGAAAGGTCTGAAGGTAGATAAGTCACCTGGACCAGATAGATTACACCCCAGGGTTTTAAAACAGGTAGCTGAAGAGATTGTGGAGGCATTAGTAAAGATCTTTCAAAAATCACTAGATCCTGGAATGATTTTGGAGGACTGGAAAATTGCAAATGTCACTCCACTCTTTAAGAAGGGAGGGAGGCAGAAGGAAGGAAATTATAGGCCAATTAGCCTTGACTTCAATGATTGGGAACATGTTGGAGTCCATTATT